>NW_026578261.1:0-145000 GCF_029603195.1 Condylostylus longicornis | reverse complement strand
ATGTAGATACATGTGTGTATATGTTAATTTCTGGTAGTATTCTAAATAAAATAATAATAATATAGTCTAGATTTTTAGTTTTGTTATTTTTATACTGTTCATTTATTGTGTAATACAAAAATTATTTTTTAATGTTTTTATGTATGTATATTTCTGTACGTTATTTTCTGAAAAGTTTTTATAAACTTATTTGAGATTCTTGTTTCATTCCACAAAAATAATTTAAGAAATATTTGTTTTTAAATATTTCTTAAATAGTTCCTAATATGTATGAAACTTTTTTTGGTTAGTTATTTTTTTTTGAAATTTTAAAAATATTTTCCTATGCATACCTGATTGCCATCATAAGTCCAACTACCGAATTTCATCTCACAGTGTTGGTCATCAAATGGAAACCACGTGATGTCTATCTTGCATGTGCTTTTGAAGATGCCAGGGGGCACGTACAAACAACTGCCGTTATGTCTGACCACAATATTCGTATGATACGTGCCATCGAATCCCTCATCCGCGCTGTATTTTTATTGTTATATAAATTATTATAAGTATTTATATTTTTTATACTTTTTTTTGTTGTTTTCTAA
This sequence comes from Condylostylus longicornis, assembly GCF_029603195.1. Taxonomy (NCBI): domain Eukaryota; kingdom Metazoa; phylum Arthropoda; class Insecta; order Diptera; family Dolichopodidae; genus Condylostylus; species Condylostylus longicornis. The sequence goes on along the minus strand of NW_026578261.1, from coordinate 144,416 downwards.
GAATATGATTTTCGTTTTGTTTTGCTTTCTTTATATTAAATTACTGTTATAAATTTGTTATGGAAAATTATAGAAACTTTTAAATATCAGTGAAAAATAATTTCAGTTTCCGACGAGTATAATTTTTTAAAATTAAATATTTTATAAATATTATGAAAAATATAATAATTAAATTAATAATATTTTATATGGTAATCAATTTTTGTGACCGTATTTTGTGTTAACTGTTTGTTGTACTTTTTCTCAGTCTAAGATAAAAAATTTAAGGTCTTTATATGTGCATGTAATGTGTATATTTACATACAAAATATATTAAAATAAGTGAATAAAACAAAAATGAAAACATGATGTTGTTGTAAATTTGTTTTAGAAAAGTCTGAGTTTCTTTAGCTAGAAAAAGGCGTTCATTTAAATTTGGAAAATAATGCGTGTAAATATTATTTAGGCTACAGAACATGAAAGTCGAATTTGTCTTTAGAATAGCTATTATTATCCTCACTTTTGATCAATTGAAAAGTTCAGCTTATAGTAATTTAAAGTCGTTTTTTTTTTTCCATCCTCTACTTAGGATTATTCACCTTAATTTGTCAAATTTTTGAACATGCTTATTGTCTTTATAAAATTTGTAGTTATAAAGTAAAATATGTACATTTTTTAAACAAAAATTTGTATGAAAATTAAAAACCAAAACTAAATTTATCTCTCTTTTAATTATTTTTTTATGATATTTGTTTAAAATTAAATTTTTTTAATTACATATCTACATGTTGGTTTATTATATGATAATATTTGTATACTGAAAATAATATTGCAATAAATCGCGTGTTCGGATAACAAAAAATATTTTAAGTGTCAGGCTTTTAAAAACTTTGATGGAAAAACTGTGAAAATAAAATTTTCAAGTTAAAATATTTAAGAACATATATCTTAATATTTACAAGAAGAACATTTTATATTAGGAACATATATAAATAATTAATAGCAGTAATATAACTTTTTATTGTTTGTCCTTTAATACCACAACTACATCGACATAAAATACAATGTAACAGTTTTATTAGCATTTAAATTAATTTTTGTTAGTTAAAATTTTGAAATTAATTTTAAAATATTTCTTGGCTAGTAATTAGTCATTAATTTTAAAATCATTCTAAACTAGTTGCCCGCGATGACAAAGCATCAAGTTCTAAGTATAACAATAATATAATCCATACTCTTTGCCCAAACATAAACTAGCGTCACTCCGCTTGTCTGTTAAAATAACTATAAACAAAAATGTTGATATTTACAGACATTGGTAAATATTGTAATTTATTTCAACAAACTTTCTCAATAATTTCTACCTCTGCTCTACCTCTTTGGAGCTTGTAAAATGTCAAAGTTAGTAAAATAGTTCGATAGAATACCCACTTAATATTCGAAATTTTTGAATTGTTGTATGTGTTGAAGTTCTACGAAAACAAAAAGGAACAGTAATTATGTTCCTTTCGAACAGCATACCCTTAAGTCTTAACTAAATTAATTAGCAATAAAATGTAGTTCATGTTTCGAAAATTATTACTTCAAGACTTCCGCTAAATTTTTGCAAAATTGCATAGTTGTAAAAGAGTTCTTTAATAGGTTGTATTATTTACTTGACTATAAGCATGTAAATTTCAAGTCTTGAAATGTGAATATTAAATAAACTTCTATGAGAGGAGGAACTTCCAACTGATAAGAGGAATTGGTGCAAACACCTTTGGGAGCACCGATATGAATAAGAGAAGTGAATAGTAATATATTAGAAATTATGAATTAAGGCAATATATCATCATTTCGTGGCTCCAGTATTATTTTGTCGTAAGCGCCAAAACCAAAAAATTAGTTGATGAATTAGATTTTTTTTGCTCTATTTGCTGATGAAACCCTAGTTCTCGTAATTGGCATAGTTTCAAATTTAGCAAGTTTTACAATTATATTGTTGTAAATGCCAAACTTTGGTGCATACGACAAAAATTCGGTGCAAAATACACGAAAAAAATTATCAGAATTATTCTATCGTATGTACCAATTATAATCAAGTATGTATAACACAATTATAATCAAGTATCTAACAAATTTTTTTAAGAAATACCTTGGATATTTTTAAACAAAAAAATATACTATCATTTTCATCATTTAAACGAGATACAAAATTTAAAAAATAAAAAGCACGTAAAACGGATTACTAATCAAGAGACCATTTCAAAAATAGAAGATTTTATGAAAAGCTTTCCCTCAATGCATTCTGACTATTGCCCTTCAACTTCCTCCTGAAAATACTTAGAGCCAGGATTATCTATATCCAAAATGCACAGTTTGTTTCAAGATAAATAGCCTGAAAATCCAGTCACTCTCTATACATTTTCTAGAATTTTCAATAAAAATTTTAATTCACGCTTTCAAAAATCAAAGAAGACCAAAAAATGTGTGAGCGTTGTTCACTTTTTTAAAATTTAAAAGAACCTAGCAAATCGGAAATAAGAAACTTTCAAATTCGTAAAAATGAAAACGGTTCGTTTAAAGCTGAGAAAGCCTTAGACAAAAATAACCAAAATGCATCAACTTTATTAATTAGCTTCGACTTACAAAGTGTTTTTATGTTTCCTAAACATTCAATTTAACCGCAACTGTTTACCGGAAGAAAAAGTGATAATAAAACTTACTGTGCAATTTAGAATGAAGTTGAGTGCGGCTGATCGGGAATGAAATCGCAGACGCTTTAATCAAAATTTTAAAGAAAATTTTAAACAATTTTGATGGAGTTAAAGAGCGATTCTTGTAATCCACAAAGTAAGAATAAAATCATGACAAATGCACTCCTTCAATTTTTACATGAAATCCAGATTTGTAAACTATATCACAAAAATTTTCAAAACCTGGTTTTTCTCGAATACAAGAAGTTGATTCTGTCCACATTGCATTAGATGGATTCCTAAAGGAAAAAGGAATACACAGCCCTTTAGATCTTTTAAGAAAGTTAAAGTGCGTTAAATATTGTAATGTAAATCTCAACATCATTCAAATAAGAAAAATTATTTCAAAAACTATTCTGTCAAATCTGAAAGTTTTAATTATCACCTTAGTTCTGATGATCTATTTAGTGTTGGATATAAATTAAGTAATGCAGAAAAAAGATTTTCTACTTCATCATTTATAAAAAAGGCCACTAATAGTACTCTTGCAACACCAAAAAATGTCTATGAAAGTGAATTAAAAAATTAGTTATCCAAAACAAGTAACTAAAGATATAATATGTGAAAAATAGATTAAATGTTTAGTATTTAATATGACTGAATACCTATAATAATAAGTATTAGTAACTTATGAACTTTTGAAGTTTATTTTTGTTGTTTAGGTTTTTGTGACATTACGAAATAAAATATCGTTACTGTTATTTTTTTTAATATTTTTGATATTTTTGTAGTAGAATATAAGAATAAAATTAAAAATAAATCTTAACAAAACATTATTTCATATGTATTACTTTTTATGAGAAAATATTTTATTTCAGAACTTTCTCTTTTTCATTTATTTTGCTATGATTAAAATTCTATTGTTTGTTTTGTTGAATGCAGAATAAAATCCCGTTGAAATTAATTTAGAATTATTTGTTGTATCTACAACGGTTTTGTCGTACGTATTCAAAACTATCAAATTTCCTTCGAAAATGGCATATATTTTGAGAAATGATAAGATGATTTTGAGAAAAAATATCTAAAAGGCAAATTATTTTCACAACGCAATGTCTGTTTGTTTCAATAAATATTGCTAATGCGCTTTGTGTTGTCCATTATTGTTTGTTCCTTGCTCTAAGGGTCGAAGTGTAGGGTTACGCTAACGATGTGGCTTTTTCGTCCGGGGCAAATTTGAGAGCAAGATCTCCGATCTTTTACAACAATATTTAAGGATTGTGGAGGAGTGGTGCAAAGGCGAATCCCAGTAGGAGCACACTGATTGACATCTTAAAACGAAATAGTAGGGAACGACTAACCAGTCCCACTCTTTTTGGTGAAGGCATTGCGTACTCCAGGGAGGTTAAATATTTGGGGATAACCCAAATGACCGTCTGTCCTCAAATACTCATACGGGCAAAATCATCAAAAGAGCAACGATGGCCTCGTGGACGTGTAGGAGTTTTGTTAGCAAGACTTAGGGCATTAGTTCTAAGGTAGCACTGTGACTACACACGGTCCTTGCTAGACCTATGTGCGATGGTATAGAACCACAAGGTGGTACAGGTGGGTGTGCAAGGTGCCGTTGCATCTATATATTGTGCGTGAAGCTCGGTATAGACGACCAAATACCTTCTGTATAACTGTCCTGTTCTAGCCGCTAGGAGATGCAGAGATTTTGTTAGTGTTGCGGAGCTCTCGTCAACCTCCCTGACCCGTATCCCGCTTATACTACCCCGGTCACGAGTGGCTACAATAAACCATTCCTGCGCTCGGAGGAGTGGAGGAATTTCTTTGCCCATATCTCTTTTCAGTACTCTACAATCCAGAAGCAGCCATAACAACCTCTGATTGTTAAACTGAGAAACCTTGCAGATAAATCATATCCCGAAAATAAAATGAATGTTTAGAAAGATTAAAATTTTCATTTTGCTAGGCACATTAGCTAAAAATTACTTTTTATATTTCAAAATTTTTGAAATAAATGTTTAAGAAAATTTTTCAAAATTTTTTGTAAATTTTTGACAATGTGTTTGCTCATGTGCTTCAATGCCTCATATAGTCAAACAAGCTGACTTCGCACATTTTTATTAAATATTGCACATAATTATTTTAATTTTATTAAAAAATTTTTGTTGGATGCTCTTCAAGCATGTTACATACACAGTTTATTAATATTTTAACTTTGACCCTAAATATAATTAATCATTCAATATTAAAATATGTACATATTTTGCGAAATAAAACAACAGGCACTCTCTGTGAACAATGTTCTATTGAAAATAAATAAAACTAATATTACTAAATTTTATTTTATAGTTGGCTCACTTCTTACTCAGGAAATAGGTGATCATGTTTCATAGCATTATATGCTAATCAATGTTTTATAGCATTATAACACTTTTCCCTTTAACAAGCGGAAACACTGAAGTATTCAAAAATTCAAATTTTACAAATTTCGAAATGCATTAACTTGAGGGGCTGTACGTTGAAAAATATTTTCTAATGACATAATTTATTAGTTTCTAAAAGCCGTTAAAATTTCAGACTCGTACAAACGACATGAAACATTTTGAAAGAACGAATTTTCAATAAAGACAACGATCAATTCTTTTAAGGCTGAAATATGGTATGCCGCAATAAAAGAAACCATCTACTACTGGTGAAGATTTATGTACATACGAAATTTCAGCTTTCGCACTTTCGAATTTCAGCTGACAGAGGTTCGGACGGTCGACGCAGTGAAGCTACTAAGTACCTTCTTTAAAAATCTTTTTTGGAAAAGTATTAAAAACGATTCTTTTAAGTTTGAAATGGAAACTGGATGTTGTAATACTATAAAATATTATACTACTCTTTCTTAATTAATATTCCGTTATTTAACTATACTTAATTCATTTTTTTTTTAATTTTTTTAAGGATGACCAATATAAGAAATCGTAGAAATATCTGAAAGCCAAACGTCATGGGTCTCAAACCTGGGTCTGATTTGATGATAGTTAATAATTTAAAACGAATATTTTTAAAAAGGTGTAACAATTTGCACAGTTTCTGATTGTAAAAAGTTTGAATATGTGTACACGCAGCTATAATCTGGTTTTACAAAGTAGTCAATTTCAGTTTACTTTAAACCTATCTAAATTTTATCTAGAATAAATCTAGTTTTTTATAAATCTATCCTACTTTTATAGACTTTTTGTTTTTGCACTTTAATGACGAAAAAACTTTATTTTTTGTTTATTAGCATGAAGAAAAATTATTTGAAAACTTTAAAGTTTATTTTTTGAATGACCTTGGTAGAAGAACTAAACATTAAAGTTGAGAGATTTATCGATTTGTAAAAGATTAACATTTTTTATTATGGCATTGTCTTTAATAAAAAATTATCTTAAGTAACTGTTATGGCTGATTAGCCGTTATCGATATATTTTCTAAACTTTGTTTTTTGTAGGCTTAAGTTTAAAACCGTCGTCTAAAAAAAAATAATAAAATTTTTGTCCTCAAACTGGAGCGAGTGCCCTACCAACTTATATGTAAACGGTCCGTCGCATTGAGCTCCGGACTTATGAAGGAAAGTTACGTTATTTGGTTATAAACCATTTCAAAGTCATATTTTTGCTTTGAAAATAAAATATTTCATAACTCATAATATTTTAACTCAAAGTAGATATAATTTTTATCTTCATATGATATAAACATATTTCAATGCATGTGGATAAAATAAAGCTAAAAAGATATACATAATGCATAGCAATTTCGCAAATAATCCAACTTTGATGGAATAAAGGTGTATAAATAGCTCTTTTGACAACAGCGCTTTTTGTTACCGACCGCATTGTGTATACAATACGTAGGTTATGTGATAGCAACGAATTTTGCATATCGAGTTTTCGGTGGGAACGCACTTGTCCATGGCAGGTAAGTATAAATAAACTATTTTTAGCAACCTGTGATGAGCAACCTGTATGAGTATTGAACTGAATTTTTTATCGTGCCTATTGTATATTTTTGATCATTATGAAGAAAATATTTAACCGATTTACTTGAAATTTCGTATATAAGCTTCGCTCGACCGTCCGCGAAACATCCGAACTTTTGGAAGAAATCAGGTGTCAGCAAAATATCGTATTGCACTTTGCGTAGAATTAAGTTCACAAACTAATTGTAAATTTTCTCACACAAATTTGCCTATTCGGTTGATTAGTACTTTAAATATACACCGTGCCAAAAAATAAAATTGTTGGTTTTATTATAAACAACGTGAAAAGAAATTTAACTTACATAAACACGTAAATGAAGTACAGCTATCAAGCCAATTTAATATTGCTATCAATATTAATTATTTCAAAAAGGTATAATTATAAATATTGAAAAGAGCTACTTATATATTAATTTTTGTACTAAAATATACATACATTATATTAATATTATAAAGTAATATTAATGTGAAAATATATATATAAAGTAATATTAAAATATAAAATAAAGTATACACTTTTGAGATACACTTTTATATTTAAAAACGACATTATTGTAGCCCATTCAGAAATATTTTTTATTCTAAATAGATTTATTTATTTTAATAAACGACTCAAAAATAAATTCAGAAAGTTCCTTGCGAAAGTCTTTTGTGAATTCCATTTGATAGCCGGGTGAATCGTATGTTAATTGGTTTTTCTAAAATTTTTGTTATTTCGTCTAGAAATTTACGAAGAAAAAAATTATGGTCTTTTTTAGACACAGAGAGAAACGGCAGCAATAGCAGCCTAATTAATTCGGCTTGGAAACACCAGTAGCTAAATAAATTCGGAATATAATTTCGAAATATTGATCTGCAAAAGAAATAAGGTCCTTAGAAATAAAGATCTTTCTTTCGGATGAGATTCTAATTTTGCACGGGTCCAGGCGAATATGAACATTGGCAAGCTATTCGGCCTATTTTTTGGGGTACGATTCGTCAGTTATCTTGGTATTAAATGGTTGTGCTGTAACTACAGGAAGTTGAACCAGAAAACAATCAGGGTTAACTTTTCTGTAGTTCAGGCGGACGATGTCATCAAGAGATTACGTATACAAAAGTATTTACCACTTTGGATGTAAAGAATCTCATACATTGTCGATCGTAGAAAATATAAGGCCATGAAGCTCATCATCCGGGACGTATGATAAGTCAGCGGATAAGTCTATTACGTTACACATTACTATATTATTATTTATCGATACACCAGCCGTATCCTTAAATTTTCCATTGCAGTGGTATACTTCCGCATTAGTCTCTCTCGTTTTCCCCCCTTTGCTTGAAATTGATGGAATCAGTCGTGTAGAAGAAAATTCAAAAGTTTTCAGAGAGCTATTAAACCCAGTTATAGACATATCACGTGCATTTGAAATAATATGAATCTTGGCCATTTCATTAAATGTAAAAGAAATTAAAATTTATATTATAATAAAAATTTCATTAACCGATTAATATTAATTATAAATAACCATAATATTTCTTTATAGTAAATATTGATAAAACGGTTTACAATCTTCCTTCTTCCCCTTCCTCTCTCCAATTTCCTCCGTATCTTTCTATCTTTCTTTCCCTTTTCATCTTCCTTTTACTTTCCTCTCTTCTTACTTCTACTTTATTTCTCGGCCTTAAAAACAAACAAAGGGAAATTAGGACACAAGAGTGTTAAATACAATAGCTAGGATATTGCATTTTCATGGAGAACTAACTTGGGCAGAAAATTTGAAGAAATTTGGACATATATGAACTTACATTTAATTATTTGCAGTGACCGAAAATTGAGTTACAAAATTTAACCCAAACCAATAAACAGGCAAACACAAAAGAAGAAAACGTGATAAAAAGCAAAAATAGCAACAGTTGTTTAAGTTTATTAAAGCCTTTAAAATTTTCAAATACAAATGGGTTTTTGCTATATCTTGAACCGTAAAAGAGTTTTCGACATTTAATGGTCTATATTGAAACTTAAATAGCAAAAAAAATTCTATAAAAAAATATTTTGAAGTGAAAAAATTTTGTTATGATTTTTCATCCAATCAGAAACAAAGAGTTTTCTGCATTTTTGATCCTCTAACAAAACAACCTTTCAGATCCACATTGTATTTACGAACACCCCATTATAATAATAACAAGTAAAAACGTTTCAGTCGGTATAAACCGATTGAATTATACCCTGCACCTTTTGTTATTGTGTAGCAATTACACGAACCCGTGAAGTCATTCTATAGAAACTTCAAGGATATGTCTGACCTATAATTGGACATCCGACTGTCAAGTTTCTTGAATCTGACTTTATAATTTTTCCAAATATTTAAAATTAGCTTTAGGAGTTGTATGGCAAGTACCTGAACCTGTCAAGCAATTCCATCAAAACTTCATATATCTGATCTACAATCGGACACACAACTGCCAAGTTTTATGAATCTGACTTTATTATTTTTCCAAATATTAAGAATAAGCTTTTAGGCTTGTATGGTATCTACTCGAACCTGTCAAGCAATTCCACCAAAACTTCAGAAATATATCTGACCTGTAACTCGACATACAAGTGCCAAGTTTCATGAATCTGACTTTATTATTTTTCCAAATATTTAAAATAAGCTTTTGGAGTTGTATGGCAAGTACCCGAACCTGTCAAGCAATTCCACTAAAACCTCACAAATATATCTGATCTACAATCGGACACACAACTGCCAAGTTTCATGAATATGACTTTATTATTTTTCCAAATATTAAGAATAAGTTTTTAGACTTGTATGGGAGCTACTCGAACCTGCCAAGCAATCCCACCAAAACTTTAGAAATATGTCTGACCTATAATTGGACACACGACTGCCAAGTCTCATGAATCTGACTTTATTATTTTTCCAAATATTAAGAATAAACTTTTAGACTTGTATGGGAGCTACTCGAACCTGCCAAGCAATCCCACCAAAACTTGAGAAATATATCTGACCTATAACTCGACATACAACTGCCAAGTTTCATGAATCTGACTTTATTATTTTTCCAAATATTTAAAATAAGCTTTTGGAGTTGTATGGCAAGTACCCGAACCTGTCAAGCAATTCCACTAAAACCTCACAAATATATCTGATCTACAATCGGACACGCAACTGCCAAGTTTCATGAATCTGACTTTATTATTTTTCCAAATATTTAAAATTAGCTTCTGGAGTTGTATGGCAAGTACCCGAACCTGTCAAGCAATTCCTCTAAAACTTCAGAAATATATTTGACCTATAATTGGACACGTGAATGCCAAGTTTCATGAATCTGACTTTATTATTTTGCCGAATATCTAAAATTTGCTGTTGGAGTTGTATGGCAGCCGCCCGAACCGGTGCAGCTATCCCATTATAATTTTTAGAGCATGTGTAAAATATAATTAGACACATGTATACAAAATTTTATATTTATAGCTTTATTAGTTTTCGAAATATTTAAGATAAACTCTTTGAGTTGTTTGGCAGCTACCCGAGCCCGTTGTCCGAATTAGTCCAATAACAATAGGGTTCGTCCTTGGCACAAAAGAAAAAACTTGTGAAAGTTTGGTGTCGATAGCATTATTCGTTTTTGAGTTATCGTGCGATCGGACGGACGGACGGACGGACGGACGGACGGACATGTCTAAATCGACGCAGAATTTTACGCTGAGCAAGAATATATATATATGTCCATACCGCAGATGACTCCTTCAAGTAGTTACAAACTCCATACCAAAGTTAATATACCCTTCACGAAGTGCAGGGTATAAAAATATCCTAAACGTAAGTTTGATTAGGTAGAAATAAGAAAAATTTTAATAATATGTTTTTTCCATAACTTCTTTAAAGAAAACATAAAATTGATTATTTCCTTCTTAAAAGATTTTTCACAATGTGGACATGCAACAAAAATCGAGTTTGAGTATAGTTCTTCCAAAATGCTGCAAAGCTCCAAATAAAGCTCATCAACACCTAGTAACTTTTTTAACGGCATCTAAATTACTCAAAAAAAATTTAAAACAGTTTTTAAACTTAAATATTTTAAAATAAGGTTGTGGTGCTTAGAAATAACAATCTACAACATAAAAATACCAAATTTACAAGGGTTTAACGCAAAAGAATTTTTTGGGACCGAAATTTTACCGTAACTTTTGGACCTACAAAATTTTTGAAACAAAAAACATTTCTTCCATAATTTATTTTTCAGTTACTTCTTTTGTCCTAAAAATTAACGTAGTTTTGCAAAGATGGGATGAGAAAATTCACAGTCCATGCACAAAATAACGATTGTGGTTATTGATGTAGAAGCCTCTTCTGGTAATACGACAAACCTTCCAGTTTTTTTGAAGAAACCAGGTGTAATTAGAAACTAGAAAAATAAAAAAAAACAAAGAAACCATATTTCCTGAAATTTAATATCTCCACTCAGGTAGATAAAAAAATAACTATAGCAAAAATTTTTTGGGTTATCAGAGCTCGGAATGAATTTACATGGAATAAATTGCAATCTCTACTAAAAATCAAATTTTCATTTTTCAAGATAGGTTAACTAAAAATCTGCTAGCGGCTTAAAATTAGAAAAAAGCATTTAAATGACTTTTTCGTTTGGGCAATACTAAAAACTACACTTTCCGATTGGTTGTGTGCTGACCATGTCAAATTGGTTTTTATAACATTTAAATATAAAAAAAACTTTCTTTATATTAAAAAACATATGTTTTAAAATATTTTATATATAATATACCTCAATATATAATAATCACCGACTTTGTTTAAGCCAATTTTCTAATTTTCAACTGTGCAAAAAAGAACTCACATGAATAATTCAGTTACGATTACAAAATTTAAACTTCGAAAGGTTTTCGAGTGCTTCTATTTCCTTAAAGCAAACTCAATAACAGGCCCAGCATTCTACTATTGACACAGTTCACTCTTTCTTTTCTTGGTTTTTATGTAACTTATCATATATTTACATTTAAATACTGTTATTATCTAGTATTTGAACGTTGATGCTCTATTAGGATATAAGGTTATATTTCCTTATTATTGAACATATTTTATGTGACCTATTAGCTTATAGTTATTTTTGGCTTATTGGACACGCATTTTATTGAACCTATTACCTTAGGCCCCTTAAGGTAATGGGTCCAATAAAATATGAAAGGAAAGAATGGATTTTATTTCTTCATATCCTTATAAAATTTGAAGCTTCAATATATCACTTCAATTCAATATATCACTTCCTAATATGAAACAAGATATTAATAGAGAGCTTATTAATATAAATGTTATTAAAGCTTATTAATATAATTTTTTTAGGAAAAGTTGTAGAATTTTAACAAACAACAAAAATACATATATTAATGCTATTCATTTGCGTATTTTGTTAATTTTAGAGGCAGAATATTTAAATGAAAGGCTTCGTTTCTTTAATATTTAATTTAACTTATTTAAAATAAAGTTGTATGAACTTGCAACTTGAACAGTTGTATGAATTATGTTAAAATAATTGTATGATTTTTAAAATAAGTTTGTGTAATTATTAAGATTTGCGATTGCTTTTATGAAATAAAAACGAAAATACAAAAATAAAAATGAAACGATAAATAAAATAATACAGATGTTAAATTATAAAATGGCACATTAGTATTAGGCGTTTTTTTAATAAATAATTTATTTCAAAACCAGATGTGGAAATGCTTTTTTCTTTTGTTCCATATGCAAAAATGTTGTAACTGTATTTTTTTTCAAATCCTAAATGAAATATTATTTTGTTTAAACATTACTATTTATTACACCTACCGATAATTAAAAATTCAAATATAAAAAATTTAATATTGGTTCATACATATGTATGTGCATATACGTATGGATATTCACACGCGTATAATGTTAACATATAAGTATATATGCTACATTTTCATATATACCATGTCTGACTTTGCATGCTTGTATGCAATTTAAATTTCAAAAATACAATATAAAATATCAAATTTGCATACAACAGCGAATTGTCTTTGATCAGAATCTTATATAAAATTAAAATAATCTTTGCGTAAACTTTTTTTGCCATTTTTATTATACTAATATAATAAAACTGGCAAAAAAAGTTTACGCAAGCACAATTTCTTGGGGGTAGAAAGGGGAGATAATATTCCACATTACAGACTCACCCTGTATAATATTTTGAAAAAATTTGTTTGAAAATTTCATTGCAAAGAGATATGAATTTACAATAGTATTACGTTGCGTTTTATTTTACAAAAGTATCAAAGATTTAAGTATAAAGATTTAAGATACGTTTATATTTGGACAAAATATAGGTAAAAAATGAATAAATAAAAATTCAATAAGCAGTACATTTACACTATATACTTTTCGTAAGTAGTTAACACTGCTTTATATTTGTTATAATTCAATAATCAACATATTACATGTGTTCCCATATAACGTACGTTATATAATTAGCTTACGCAGAATATTTAAGATATACCAAGCCATAGGTAAGAACTTAAGAAAAAAACAAATTTGTTACAGTAAAAATGTGTAAATGTAAGAAATTGGTTCAGTTTAATAAATCTAAAGTAGAAGGTAATAGCACAAATATATTTATAATATTTTAAAAAATCTGTGCCAAAACTTGTGTATTTTTATAATTGTAAATCTATTTAGTTAGTTAATAACAGAAGCGATTGAGAATTTATGAATTTACACATTTACTTTTGTTAGCTCTAAAAATTTGAAAATTGTTAGTATTTCAATGTGAATATAATTATTTTTTCAATAAAAATTATCATTCTACGAAAAAAAAGGTGCTATCTAAATATTCAACTTCAAAATTTTTTTTTCCTAGTAATAAGTGACACAGAGAAAATTGTATGAAGTTAAAATTGCAATGCTTTATATGTGCATATGCATATACAGAGTTTGGGGTATCTAAGTGTTCTGTTATATACCATTGTATAGACTCCCATGAGTTCTACCCAAAATTGTATAAATACTTTTTTCGCAATAAAATATAATGTCTTTTGTAAGTATATATTACATTTTTGCTCTTGTGTAATCAAGTAAAATCCGTTTTTAATATAAATTTGCATGTTGCCAGTAATTGTACCATTTTTGCAAAACTTTATTTTTATTTTATAAAAATTATAACGGGTAACATAATGCCCAATTTAAATAGAAAAACATTTCCACAAGTTAGAGTACGTTAGTTAAAAATGTGAAATAGTTTTTAAAAATTCTGTGGTTTAAAACGGAAAATATTATATTCAACTGCATAAATGCGAATCTCAAGGCGTCGTTTTAAACACTAAATTTTTAGAAAACTTTTAATGTTTTTTATATAATGCACAAATTTAATGCAGAACAATTTACTTTTTAATATTAAAATTTATCTTAAAATTTCGAAAATTTGGAATTTAAAAAATATTTTCTTTTTGTTTTTTAAGTTTATTAATTTTAAGAATAAACCTTATTTATTAAATTTTAATTAAATACAAAACTATCATTTCTTATTAAACCTTTATTAATATATGTACGCGTATAAATGTATGTATGTTATACATATACATACATTTATACATATACATATATATATACATATATATATATATATATATATATATATATATATATACGTATATATATGGTATTTGGCATAAGGTGACAAATAATTTCAGGGATTTTCGAGCTACAGCCTGTTGAAAAAATATGTACCAGACTTTTCCTGCATATAAATAAATGCTTATAACTTCGGAACCATACAGGCAATTAATTGTTTTTTATTTTTGGTCCTACAATTAATTTGATTTGAGCCATAGTTTTCGAGACACAGCTCGCTAAAGTCAGAATTTTTGCTTTTTAATTTATAAATTCCAAATTATACATACTAAACTAAAAACATATTTGTGAATGTTGTTTCGCATTTAACACGTTTTACTAAAAATATAGAGGAAAATATTATATGGTTTGACTTTCATCGTAGCGCATCGAGAGAAACAAAAAAATAATAAATTTCGAGTTTTGGAAAAAAAAACATTAAAAAAAAACAAAAAGCCCCCCGTCCCCCCTCGCAATTTTTTGCAGCAAATTGCTCAAAGTATCATCGCTGAAATTATTTGCCACCTTTTGCAAAACACCCTTTATAGTTATTTACAAATTTATTTGAATTTGACCTTATTTGAGGGATTTGATTTAGGTACGTTTTTTTAAAAGTTTACCAAGATATAATTCCAGAATCGATTTATGATCAAATCAATCTTAGAAAAACAAACAAATTATGTAATTTTATCAAATACAACTTTGCGTAATCTGTAATTTACCTACACGTTTATATCTTGTTAAACTAAAAAAAATTATTTAAACTTTAAATAATTCATTGTTTTTGAAAATTTTATTAATTTGTCTTTTAATTTGACTAGTATTTAAGTCGTCGTTTAGTTTAATTATTTTTTTATTGATTATTTATAGTTTAATAATAATGTCAGTCCCACATCAACGGCAAGCTGGCAATGTACTTTCCCACTAGACCACAGCGTGTAAACTACTCTTATAATTTTTATTTTTATAATTTTTAAATATAAAACCAAATACAATTTCACTAGCATTCCGTTGTAGTTAATAATTTTGAATTTTGAGTTAATTAAACAATAGAATGATTAAATAGAATTTCGTTAATCGTTAAAATCTAAGTAAATGTGAAATTTAAAATATAAGTTTAAAAGACTAAAAGCAAAAATTAAAAACTGCAAATTTTTAATATGCACTTTAAGTAAAAATTGTTGGTGGAAAATATGAATGACGTACTACAGTAATTATTTTGGAAACAGTAGTGTGAAAAATTGTATTTGGTTTGTTTTAAGTAAATTAATATTTTTTGTTTTTATCAAGATAAATTTTTAAAAAAGTTTGTTTAAATAAAAACAATTAAAAAAGTAAGTGTCTAAATTTGAGGACTTTGCAGAGTTAAATAACAATAAGAATTATAGGAAGTATACTATAGGAAGAAAAAAAACACTATGTAATTACCTGTAAGCATATTATTTAAGTTGTATTAGATCTACTAAAAATAGTTATTTTCATAAATCATAAAGTATCTATTTCTTATTTCTTTTTTATTTCGTCTTCTAAAAATACTGACATGTTGGAGCATATTTATGGATTTAATACATAATATGTTACGAATTTAGTGGTATTCGTCCTTATAATGAAATTAAATTTAAATTATTTTTCATACAGCAAAAAGCAATTAACTTAATAATAAGGAAATTAATTTACTAACTTCTTTGCTTTTTGGATTAAAAACTTTATAAATATTTGTAATGATTTTCTTAATTTTGCATAAAAAAACAAAATTTAAAATCATTAATACAGAAAAATTTAAATTAATTGCCGTTATAATGTGTTCTTGGAAAATCTCTGAATATGAATCTAAGTATATTAATCAATTGCAATATTACTAGATTTGATTCTAGCACATTATGCGCGCACTACAAATAAAAACATTATGACGTACATATGTACAAGCAATTGTGTTTAACAAAGAGCTTTTATAAGGGAAAAAGTTACCCACACAATATAAGGTACATTACTATAATGATAATATTTGTTTAAATTTTTTAATCTCATTCATATTTGATAACTTAGTTTAAAAAAAAAATTCATCAGAGAACACAATTTTATTTAAAAACGCTTCAACTGTTAATTGTAGTAATGTTATTGCATCATAACTTGATAAGAATATTATATTAATATTCTTGTTAGTATAAGCTATAAAAGTAAGTATATTGTATTAGTGGATAAATTAATTTTTAATTCTTGCTGTTGTTCATATTGTAAGAAAACAATATGAAATAAGTACTTTTAGGAAATATTGAATTTATTTTGAATTTAAAAAGACCGAACTAAGAACTGAACCTGAGTGCTTCATAATTAAGAACATTGTATTACTAGACCTAATATGTACATTATATGTAATTAACTTCTTAAATGTATTTTAAGAAATAGTTCAAATTTTAGATTTTAATTTAAAAAAAATTAAAATAAACATTTAATTTTACGTAATAATCAAAAACTTCTATGTTTAATTAGGCAGTTATATGAATAAAATTTTAACTCTTTTTAAAGCGCAAACAAAACAAAAAATTAGTGTTGAAAAAAGGAACAACAAATAAAAACAAAAAAATTCTTCTTAAATAAAGATAAAGTAATAAAGTAAAAATGTTGCCATAATGAAAATTTTTTGTTTATTTAGTCTTGTATATTCTTACCTGTATTTTCCGTAATTTTTTTAATAAAATACATACGTATTTTTTATTTAATTATAAATTTTAGATTAAATTTAAGGTGATTAATTTAAAAATTGTATTTGACTGAAATTATTTTTATTTATTTTTAATATATAAATATTTTTAAACAAATATTGTAATTAATCTTTTACTACCTTTTTGATTACCAGCTAAAAGATGTCTAAAATCATGGATATTGATTTTAATTAAACTATTCATTTTGCATTTCATATTGTTTATTCTTGATATCATTTTGATTGGAAATTATATTTTATATATAATTGCAGTTGAGGTTTATAAAGAAATTTTATTTCACTATGAATTTGTCTCGAATGTTTCGGAATATTTGAAAAAATTGTGGGTGGTAGAAAACTTATTATTTTTATATATAGACACATATTATTTTTAAATCGCAATTATGAAAAAAAGGAATTTTTCTCGCTCACAATAATCTTCATAATACATATTTTATTACATATCAAATAATTGGTATAACAGCTAGAATAGTTGATCTACAAATACTATTTCAATAATTAATAATTTGTTTAATATTATGTTAGAAATTATACAATGAAAAAGCTTAGAACATATTTTTTTTTAAAGAATTATAAGCAAGGGTTCACCAAGCTAGTCTAGTAAAAATGAAAAAAATATCTGAATTAAATAATATTCCCATATGCAAATAATATTAATTTTACACAATCGTTTTCATTAGAATTTTCCAATTTTGAGATTTCATTACTTTTGGCATATGGCGCATTTTAAGTATTATTTTAGTAGTATCTATTTCCACTAGCAGCCAGCTAAATAAAACACCACAATTTTTAAAAATTAAAACAGGAAATTTTAATGTTTACCACCGTGCTAAAGAGTAGAATTGGTTGCAAGACTCATTTTTCTGGCAACAAACATAGCATTTACCGTCGCTACAAACTCTATTAAACTTACTTTCATCAGTCCATAATATATTTTTCCATTATAAAAGTTGATTTTCTTTATGTATATTCGCAAATTCAAGCAATGTTTTATATTTTTTTAAGACACAAGAGGTTTCTTCTAGCAGTTCTCGCAGACACTTCTAAATTTAAATTTTCTTTCGGTTGTTGCTGAATCTTGGTAAAAGAGTAAGAAGAGAAACTTTTTTATTTAAACGTACTATAGTTCTATCTTTTTTGACCGTTGTTTTTTTTTTATTTAAGCTTTATGACTTTTCCAAAAATTGTTGGTTTTGTACAAAACAACGAGATGTGCCTAGGTCGAAATTTGTTTTCCTCTCCCCATTTTCCTATTTTATGAATATTTCCACAATATTTCTTAGCAATATTTATTTCTTTTTAATATAGAAGCTCTAAAATTCTAAAAACACAATAATTGTTAGCTTTTATTTTCAAAAATTATTAAAATAATTGCTACTTTTGCACACTGTTTTATTTAAATGTCTACAGTATAAATGAACCAGTACATTTAAGGCGTCTGTTATATCGAAAACAAAAACTCTCGCTATCTGTAAAACTTTTTTTAAATTCTGTAACCTAACTTCAAAAAAATATATAACCGATGCTTTTGAAATTCTCAGAGAGGAAGGCAGTATGTCACACAAGATTAATATTAGCTTATTTAGTTGGCCGCCAGTGTATATTACGTACATATTTTAAGAGATTTAAAAATAAATGATGGTGAATGAAAAGTTGGAATTTTGTTAATAAATCGGAAAATTGAAATTATAGATAGTATATAACACTAAACTTTAAAAATCATTGTACACGCTTAGAAAATATTCAAACATTTTTTTGTTGATACATTAAAAAGCCTGTATTGATAAAGCCTGGTTGATCTATTTAAAGACTGTTTTATTAAAAATCTGGTTTGAAGCAGGATAGAGTTATTGCACAAGTTAATTAATTTTATACTAAAAACGACTTGTATATCGAGTTGTTATAAATACATATAAGGTAAATATAGGATATAATCGAAAAGTAATCAAAAATGCGCACCAATGCAGCATCGACGCAAAAAAAAAGTTGCTGATTCTATATCGATGTGATGCGTTTACCTTGCTGATGCAATATTACTTTGACATTTTTGGACACTTTCTCAATTATATGTTTTTTGGCGTTTATTTTGAAAAGGTTTTGTGTAAGAGTATTAAAATTATTAACAATTGAAAATCTATTAAACAAATTTTTTTAATTTTAATTTGGATTGGAGATTTAAAAATATTAATACTGTTAATGTGTATAAAGAAATTATTAGCTCTATTAGTTATTGAACTAAAATAATAAATTTTTTACTTCTCAGCTTCCATTTAAAAAACATGGCATCAATACAAATTCACAAAAAAAAACAGATGCACAGCTGATTTAATATGATGCGTATACAATGCTTATTTTTGACATTTTTGGACACCAAACTTTAAAGTATTACCATATTGATGCATTTTCGTACTTGATTTTTACATAATTACACATGGATGCTGCATCGACTACTTTTCGATTATGCCCGTACAAAACGAAAGCAAGGCGTTCGTCATTTCTTTTTTCAATTATGCTTTGTCGCTTTGAAATACAAAACATAATGGTTATAATACAAGACAGATCATAATATTGTTTTTGTAATTTATTTACCAAATATCAAATACCTATAATTAGATAGGATGAAGCTGGATATAGAGTACTTAATATGCAGTTCGAAACATTCGAAAATAGCTTTTAATTATATTTTCAATTCTTGCAATTTTCTGTATATGAGTAGGTATAATTTAATATATATACAACAAAATAACCTAAGTTAATGAAAAATGCTCTTATAAAAGATAATTAAAACTTTTGAGTAGTAAAATTGAACTGCATAAATGTATATACTAAATTTCTTATACATATATAAATATGCTTATAATTATTATTTAAATCTATAGTGGGATTATGTGTAGGAATGGAAAGGGATAAACACAATGAAACCTCCACCAACATGATTTCAAATAAAATAAATATTATGATCTGTTAATGTGAGCTTTAAAACTTTACAGGGTGATTCAGTAAAGAGAACAATATTATATATCATTGTTTAGGGCATCAAAAATGTGTAAAATATTTGTTTGGACATTTGGTTTCTAGTTGTCAAAACTCAACGGTTTCCGTGATACAGGGATTTTAACGAATTTTCACGAAATTTTTACATGACCAAGCTTTTTTGCTTATAACTTCCCTTCCGAAAAAGGCAAAAGCTTCAAATGAACAGTTTTTGAAAGGACTAGTAAAGGTCTCGAAAACAACATATTACTTGGTTTTGTATTTTATGTACTTTTGGAGTAATGGGCTTTCGAACTTTGGGAAAAATCTGATTTTTCCCTTCTCTTAATTCTTTATTTTTCTCCAACCCGGTAATTTCGTATGAAATTTTTTGAAAGTTTGAAACTTTTTTTAACAGAATTTTGGCTACTTTCACAAGGTTAAATTTAAGTTATCAAGTGTCAAAACATCTTATATGGTAAGGAGATAGGGGAAAAATACTGATTGTTATTGATTTTGATTTTGATTCTTATTGATTTTAGGTGCTGTATTTATCAACTATTGCAAGCAGTTGACATTTTTAAAAATCGTTATTTAGGAAAAAAATGAAATTTTAAGATTTTTCTTAAAATAAAATAATTTTAGAGAAAAATCCCTATCGTTGAATTTTTTTTAACCTTTTTCTACAAACAAACTTATTCAGAGGTGCTCCGAGCTAAACTGAATCCAGGATTGCCGAACTACTTAAAAGACATTAGCTTCCTGGTCAGCAAGTTCCGTATATTGAGTTGCGTCCAGCTTATTTTGCTTCTGAAATCCCTGAACAGTTTCAGCCATTTAGTATTTGTAGCAACAAGCACGAAAATGGTTAAACTTTGGGGAATTTCTTCTAAAATTTATGTATTTCATTGAAAATCTTAAAATTTTATTTTTTTACTACAATAACGGTACTTACAAATATTGACAGCTTTTCAAAGTAACTTAAAATCTTAATATAGAAATGATTTTTGTGCTATATCTCCTATACCGTAAAAGATTTTTTATGGTTTGAGGACATAAGTTTAAGCCTCAGAACGTGGCCAAAATTCTGTAAACTTAAAGTTTTACAATAAAACTTAAAGTTTAATTGTAATTATGAAAATAATTAATAAAATCTGATGTGGTCAGCACATAACCGACCGCAATGTGTAACTCAAATACCAAATTTCAAGAAACTCCATCAATTCGTTTCGTAGATATGTAGTAGGTAAAATCCGCCCGCAGATCAATTTCCGAGCAGTAATCTTTCCAAAAAAATTAAATGTACATTATTTTAAAACCTCGAATTTAAATATTAAATTTCAATGAAATCGATTTATTATTATTATTTATATACTCAAAAATGTATATTTGACCCGTAGTAAACGTCCAGTTGCTCACACCTGATTTTTTCCAAAAGTTAAGAGCTTTCGCGGACGCTCGAGCGAAGCCTATATACGAAATTTCAATTAAATCGGTTGAATATTTTCTTTAAAATGATCAAAAACGTAAAACAGACCCGCTGAAAAGTGCAGTTCCCGAGGCCTGATATATCCCAAAAGTTGATCAATCCGTACCATGGTCGAAACAAACTTCCATATAAAATTTCGTCAAAATCGGTTCAAACCGACAGCCGAACAGACCGACAGATCGACAAACCGACAGCCCGACAGGTTGCTAAAAGTGCCTTATTTACACTTCCCTACCAAGAAGAAGTGCATTCCCACCGAAAATTGGATATGCAAAACTTGTTGCCTTCAAATGATCTACCTATTGTATTCACAATACGGTCTGTAAAAATACAAAATTGAAAATTTTCCTCGAAAGCTTGGTATTTCAAAAGTACATAAAATATAAAATCATGTAATATGTTACTTTCAAGACCTTTACTAGCCCTTTCAAAAACTGTTCATTTGAAGCCTCTATATTTTTCGGAAGGAAAGTAAGCAAAAAAGCTTGGGTAAGTAAAAATTTCGTGAAAATTCGTTAAAATCCCTATATCTCGGAAACCGTTGAGTTTTGGCAACTAGTTCTAAATAAAAATTTTACCCATTTTTCATGCCCTAAACCAGGCATGGGGAACCTGCGGCCTTAAGGCCGCATGCGGCCTTTTAACTGTGTTTTAGTGGCCTTTGTCCTTAAAAAAATTTATTTCTTATATTTCTTAAAAACTAAAATTTTGCTGCCAAATTTTCGAAAACAAATCAAACATTTAGAAAAATAAACCGTGCACATAAACTTTCAAATTTGAAAACTAAAAATTTGAAAATTCAAAGCCATGAAATTTCTAACAACGTTTGAATTCAAAATTTACATACATATTTGTTTGAAAACAAACCCATATTGATATTTGAATCCTATCAAAATCAAAAATTTAAAAGAAGCTCAAACTTAAAATTATTATAAAAAACAAAAAAAAAAAATTATTCTCATTTTTTAAATTGTTTTATGTTATTTTTTATATTCTGACATAATTTTGTTTTCATCAACCTACACAAAGCAAAAATTTATAACCTTTGGACTTTTTTTAAACTTTGCGGCCTGATTGACTTTGCATTGACTAAAATTTGGCCTTATATAGAGAAAAGGTTCCCCATCCCTGCCCTAAACAAAGATATATACGAGTAATATTGTACTCTTTACTGAATAATTCTGTTTATGTGTGTATATACATGAACATATGTCATATGTGTATGAATATTTTTTATAATTTCCAATATTGCCTTACTATTTTGTTTGACAGAAATTAAAATTTGCATAATTGAAAATCCTTATACCTCTGCTATTTTTAATATTGTAATAATCGCATGGCAAGAACTTTTATATGCCACTATTTTGATGTATACACTATATTTGTATAGCTACATAATACATATGTGTAATTATGTACGTACACAAAAATTTATTAAAAAAAAAGAATTTTTAGTTTTCATTTATATACGTATGAGAACTAAGCTTGTTCTCGGAAGATATGTATACACGTATATATTCAATTTACTTATTGATTTTTTAAAATATTTTAACTAACATAATACATTTATGGCGTTATAATAATAATGTAATGTAATATGTATATCCAAGCAAAATCATTTTGAATATATTTTAATTATTTTATTAAATTTATTTAGTATACAAAGAACTATAATTTATATAGATTTTAGGGAAAACGAAAAAAAATATTAATTACCTATTATACATAAGAACATCTGGTTTCCAAAGTTTATTTGGAGTTATACGTAAGTCCTTCACACCTCCGTAATCAGAATGATTCCACTGTAAATTATAATCATTCCATTCCTGTTAAATTGATTGATATTTCATTTTTATTTAGTTTAGAATATTTTGAAGAATATCATTTCCAGTAGCCATGCATACAATGCGTATGTTATTAACGGTTGAGATTATGGTTGTTGCGTTTTACATATGTATGTAACACATTGATGTTTTATAAATTAAAGTTTTAAGTTTTTTTTTTAAATTAGAGAAGAATAAAATAATTATAGAGAAATTTTTTATCGATTAATATGATTTATAACAAAATTTATTTAATTTTTACAGAGTAAAGTAAAATATATTTTTGGTGTATTTTTGGTTTTATTTATTGTATATGTGTACAAATATGTATTTATGTATGTATATGTACTTATACACAAAATTTATAGATTTAAGTATGTTGATTAATTGTTATTATATAAAAATGAATGATATTTAATGATAAGAAAAAGTAAGCGATAATATAATTTTATACATTAGTAAAATATGAAATATCATTATAAATTTCTTGATATAATTATTTTTTTTTTTTTTATAATTGAATTTTAATTCAAAGAAATTTGAATTAATTTCTGACTTTAATAATGTTAAACAGCTGCTAGTGTTCATAACTTCCATATTGTAAAAATAATTTTTTTACTGAAACGAATCGTGTTCCGCATTTTGAGTTTTCTTTTTCAATACGCTCCACATATAGAAAAAAGCAAAAACGCCTTGATATTCTTTATACTTTATATCTTAAAACAAAAAAAATTTATTCAGTTTTATACACATACATATATATATATATATAATTAAATTACGATTTTAAAGCCCTCTTTTTACAATATGGAATTCACTTGCTTATATAAAATTAAAGCAAAGTATGAATATTCATGAAAATAAGCTTAGTACTCTGCTTTAAACGAAACGAAAACTAAATATCGTAGATAATACGTAGGTATACAAAATACGTTTCTTTGGAGACCAATGATGCCTAAACTAATTTCATTTAAAAATATGTACCCCTATAAGTAATTTAACATTTGCCTATTCCTTTCAATGAAACTCATTTTGTTGGCTCAAAATTTGATATATTATTGCCATGTCAACATTTGAGAAACTTAAAGGTGTTCCATTCGATAACAATTTTGGAAAGTGAAAGTGAAAATACCTTTTTAAAAAACAATCCACTAATTATTTAGCTGTTCAAATTTTTTTATTAATATACAGGGTGTCAGTAAAGAGTACAATATTATATATCATTGTTTAAAGAATCAAAAATGGGTAAAATTTTTGTTTAAACTAGTTGTCAAAACGCAACGGTTTCCGAAATACAGGGATTTTAACGAATTTTCACGAAAATTTTACTTGCCCATACTTTTGCTTGTAATTGTAAAATTTTTTTGCGGAAATAATTTTTTAATATAGATTTATTTGCACATATATATTTCTACTTTCGATTTTGAAGCGTGTAGAAATTTTATAAACAGACGTAGGACAGTGTGATTTATAACAAAATTTATTTAATTTTTACAGAGTAAAGTAAAATATATTTTTGGTGTATTTTTGGTTTTATTTATTTATTTATACTAATGGCACGAAGAGTGCGAAACTAATAGCGTTTTTTTCAATTTTTTTTGGAAAACTATACTAAATTTGTATTTGTTTTCAAATAAAAAACATTTGGCTTATCCAAATTTAAATACCCTCCTAAATATTTTAATTTAAATTTATTTTAATTCAAAAGTTTGAAAATTGATACTTGGTTACCATATTAACCTATTATAAAAGGAATACATTGGAATTTGCGTATATATCTACCATTACACATATAAGAATCAACAGATATTATATATATAAGAAAATTTTATTGAGTTGTATGGTTGCATTTTTGCAATTTGCATGCAAAACTTGCATATACTATTTATATAAATACAATTTTGAAAATTTTTATATTATTTGCATATACAATTTTGAAAATTTAACGATGAATAAATTAATTTTAAGTTGTAGTAGTAGCATGTTTGTTTTAGCATTGGAAATGGAATGAAATTGTTTGTTTGATATTTCATCGGAATTTAGAAAAAAGGAATTTAATGCCTAATATTACTTTTATTTATAAGATCCTTTTCAGAAATAGAGTTTTTCGAACAAAATAAAAATAATAACAACTAAAACGTGAAAATAAAATTATTTTTTTTTTTTTCAAAACAGAAGCTTCATCGAACCTCAGTTTTCTCATTTCATATTCATATGCTTTTTTTCATTACAATTATACTCTAACTAATGCCATATATATCTATCAAGCTGAAATTATTTCCCGAAATTTTGATTCGGAAAAAAATTACAAACCAATCCTTAATGTTTTATGTTTTCGAAGTATGCCGATTGAAATATTTTTTTTTCCTTTTTTTTGTGAAATTTTTGAGTAAGAATACTCAAAAATTTATCTAGAAACATGATTCTCATTTTATTTAGTATAGTTTTAAAAGCCATCTAGATTATAATAATTATTTTTTTGCTTTTTTTCTCAAATTTTTCTTAAATTCTATTTCTTATTCAAAAATTTTACTATGTAATTCAGTACCATTCCATTTGGAAGACAGAAAAGGTTTCTTTTCAGATTGACTTTACCAACCGATTTTTATTAAATTTAAATTTTAAATTTAACGAGAAAACATAGAGTTGACCGTATCTATTCTGTGATACCCGTACAAATTTGTTATCCTACGTGCGAGTTATGAATATCCCATAGCTGACTATAGGACAGACTATGACTTTAAGTTGCCATATTACCATATTAATTTATGCAGAATTTAAGTACTGTGTACTTTTTGTGTACAAAATTTCAGTACTTTTCAGTATTTTTTAAGATATGGCCAAACTACTATTGAAGTTGTACGGCAGCTACCACAAGGAGTCAAGAAATTTCAACGATTTTTATCACACATAAGAGCCCTAATAATGCATTTGTTATCACAAAGTTTCTATATTATAATTCCAATAATTTCTCAGATATAGCCAAATAACTTTTGAAGTAGCATGGCAGCTACCAGTAGAAACCGAACAATTTCCACTATTTTTATCCAATGGTCCTACTAATATATTCGTTTGTGTTAAATTTTAATATCATAACTTTTATAGTTCTGAGATACAGTCAAATAACTTTTGAAGTTGTATGGCAGCTACCAGAAGAAACCAAGCAATTTCAACAATTTTTATCAAACCTATTGGCCCTACTAATATATTTACTTGTACACTACTAATATATTTCAATACCACAACTTTCATAGTTTCTAAGATATAGTCAAATAAATTTTGAAGTTCTATGGCAACTATCCGAACCAGTACCCTGATCATGTCCAATTTAAATAGGGCTCCCGCAATTGCTACAATAAATCGTTTGTGAAAATTTGGTAAACTTAGCTCAATTAGTTTTTGAGTCATTGCTGCGATGGACGGACAGACGGACGGACCGATGGACAGACGAACAGACAAATCTTAATCGACTCAAAATTCGACGCTGATCAAAAACATATACTTGAGTCTATATCTCAGAACATTATATTTACAAACGGTAAGGCAAATTTAGTATACCCTTCGAACATACTTTCATGCGGGTGTAAAAAAATATGTAGAATCAGTACAGCCAAAAATTTCTTTCACACATAAATTCCTATACCGCTTCCATTTAAACTCCATATAAATTTGGAATTTATTTTCGATTTGCTCTCTGAGTTTGATGGCCCGATGGATGTATAAGGCATTACTCTACCATTCTTATACTTTAACATTCTAACATTCTTATATAATATATAAAAAACTCTTCTTTGCGATTTGACAACTGTTACTATTCGGTGATATCGTAATCATTGCTCAAAAATAATTAAATCTGATAAAACGTCGGAACATAGACCTTTTTTATTTTGTGTTTGGAATACAATTTAAACAAAAGTTTAAATTGTTAAAAGTTTAAACAAAATCATAAAAATAGAGAAAAACTTTTTCAATTTAAATTTTTCTTTAACTGCGTACTTCGAATTTTCATGCGTCTCCGAATTTTAGTATAAGAATTCAATAAGAATTGCATAAGAATTCAAAAAATTTTCGATATGCAAATAAGTATCTACGTTTTGAAGACTTTGTACAATGAATTTTAATTATGAAACAATTGAGAAAGCTTTCAAGTGAATTTATGATGTCCAGGATTTTTGGTAAATTTAAACCAAAATATTTTTCTGTTTCATATTATATAATAAGCTGTATAATGTATAAATAATAATAAATAATTATAAATGACATTTATATTTCAATAATAATACAATTTTTATTTCAAGATTTATATGTATACATATATAATAATGAAATATGTATGTATTATAATGAAATAATAAATAATTGTTTCGCAATTATTTCAGAGTATAATTTAACAAAAACATCAGAGTTTATTATTCAATGTTTCATATTCTGAAGTGAGTTCTTTTGCATATTTTTTTCGTTATATTTTCTTAAGAAATTTTTCGGTGCCTATGTATTTTTTCGTATTCGTGTATAAGAAATGTATCCAATGATTTATTTGAAATTCATTTTTGTCAAAAATACTTAAATCTGTTTTTGACGCACGAAAATTGTTGTATAGAATTATGTAAATGAAAACCTAAACATCTAACTTTTCCGTTCTGCTTTCCTTTCGTCAGGCAGTGTACTAAGCTTTGGAAGTGAAATCTTTAATTTTTTTTGGAAAATAGGTTCTTTTGTTTAAATTAAAGTTTGCATATGTGCATACATATATACATATGTATATAAAAATAAACTGAGAACATCATGTATACATATTTTACAATACTTATTATATGTATTACATTATTTTATGTAATATTGATATTTTTTAAAAGTACATTATATATAAAAAATATAATATATTATTAGCCAAATAGAAAAATGTAGACAGAAAACATATATACATACATACGTATCTATTAATTACTAAGTATTTTATATGCGGGAAAATATAAATAATTTTTATTATACACAGTATGTATAATCATTTTTTATAGTTTTAGTTATAGTAATATCATTTTTTAAAGTTTTCATACGTAAATGAATTTGTTGCAGGTTTTTTTTTTGCAAACTCTACAAAAAAAGTAGCTAATAAGTAAAAATATAAAATTTTAAAAATATTTACTATACACATATGCATATATGTATGTATGCATAAAAGTTGATGATACGATAATGTTGAAGATTTTTCCAAATGTATTAATAAAGTTTCATTGATTTTAGTTATTAAAGTTTTAAGATGAGAAAAATTCAAAAAATAATATTTTTAAAAACTTTCAACAGTGATTTCTTTGGTTGAAAAATGAAACAGGATTTAAAAGTTTTAATTTTGTTTTATAAATTAAAAGCATGTCATAATCAAAAGATAAAGAAAAAAATTCCTGAAAATGAGTGATGACTTATATTTATATTGCCACCCTCTGTTTCATTTCCCAGCCGATAATATAAAGTATAATATATAATATTATATTAAATATAAATTACATAAACATACATATAAAATAATATAATGGCTTAAATGATTATTTTATATTATATTACTATTTATATTACATTAAAATGGATTTCTTTTTTAAGTTTCACGATCAAACTCTTTATACTCTATTGCGATATTATGTATTTGTAGCATAGTATAGAAGAAAAAAATCCAAACAAGTGCAAAAATATGTAATATATGGAACATTTTCAATGATGTAATACTTTTATTTTTGCTATATAGTTTGCTATATATACATATATAATATTCTGATAAATTT
Organism: Condylostylus longicornis; assembly: GCF_029603195.1. Lineage (NCBI taxonomy): Eukaryota > Metazoa > Arthropoda > Insecta > Diptera > Dolichopodidae > Condylostylus > Condylostylus longicornis. Next base: position 115,335 of record NW_026578261.1, on the reverse strand, counting down.
ATAAAAAAATGTTAACTACTATAATATAAAGCTTTATTCTAATACAATAGATGGAAAAGATAAATTAACTTAATTTTAAGCAGCAAAAAAATCTAAATTCGATTAAATACATATTTTTATTATATACATATGTACGTATGTAACATGCAAAAGAAAAACTTATAATGTGCAACGTATATATTTACAGTTAATTTGACATTTAGAATCTAATACATATATGTTTAATATCTTTTATTTTTGTGAGTAAATTGAAATGATTTTTTAATTTTTAAATTTTACTATAATTATTGGCACTTGTATACACTATTCAAGATTTGGATTATATTTTTTCAATTGCAATTTTTACGGTTCAAAAATGTAAAGATTGATAGAATCATTCATAATTTAGCAATTTTAATTTTTAGGACCTCACGATTTTTAACTTTTACAAGTACATGTTAATTTATTAATGAGTAAATGTTTTGGAAGACATTTTGAATATCTTAAATATGGAAAAATAAAAACTGACAGCAAATATAATATAAAAATTTGGAATATTGTAACTTTCAAGTTCTACAGTTAATGAAGAACCAAATTTTGGTCACATACAAATAAATATTTAATATTCAAATTAGCAATTAATTTCTTGGACATTAATTTTATATTGTATTACTGTATTAGACATTTCTGCATTAAAACTAAAGTTAAATTTTTTTGGTATAAATTGAAAAAAAAAAATTACTGAAAGGGTTAGGAAAAGCTTTTTTAAACAAAACAAAACACTAAGATACGAGTATTGGAAAGAGAAATTAATTTGCCTGTCTTTTAAGTAAAATTATTTGTGTAGAATAAAAAACTATATGTACATAAATAATATAGTTTCCGTTAGCGTGACATCTTTGGAAATCATTTTACAGTTACGTAAAATATTCTTGCAAATGTTTTTATTCAAATTTGAAAATATATTGTAAAAATTTATATATTATCCGTTTTAATTTTTATAGAAAACTAAATATTGTTTTAGAAAATACACGTAACGTACTTTTAGTTTGACAATGACGTTTTATTGATTAATTAAAAGATTAGCATTAGGATAAGAAATTAAAATTAAATAAATTACAATGATAAAATAAAAATTTAACACGTATTATGATTATACAGTAATTATATTTTACAATTAAACACTTTCTTATTTAAAATGCAAAATTATTAATTTAAGTTTATTTTAATTTAATTCGATGGTTTTGTAATCCAAAAGACACACACGGCCAATAATATTCTGGAACATTTTTTCAATATTTAAAACAAAGTTTTGTATGTTAATTAGTAAAAACTATATAACAGGCTCTTAGTATTTTATATGCAAAATTAAAACATTTTTTTAAAATGTTTTAATATATTAATTAATGTTTCCAAATACTTTAAAGTTTATTATATTCTAATAAACTTTGAAGTATTTGGAAAATAATAAATAGTAAAAGTTTCTCTTGAAACAATCTCAGCTGGAACAACATTTTACAGTTTGCTTTATAATTTCTTAATTTTCATAATAATAATTTCTTCATTTCTTAATTTTACAATAAAATATTTCAATAATTTGATTGAAAATGTATTAATTTAATAATTGTTTTAAAATATATTAAAATATATTAATTACTTGCTTTAACTAATTAATAAATTTTGTGTTATAAATTTTGAGTTGTATTTATTAGAAAAAACCGTTTCTTAAACTAAATAAATTTTCTTCTTTTAATCTACTTTTTAAAACCATTAAAATAAATAACTGTAATTTGCCATACATGCGTACCCAGATTCCTGTACAGGTTGGTCTATAATTACATATGAAATATATTATTTAAAAAGATTAACATTAAGTGTTATCTACGGAATATATTAATTCTATTAATTTTCTAGTGATGCTTAATTACTAAAATTTAAATTAAATTTCTATGAATTTTTAAAGCATCACTAGTTCAAATATTACTTGAGCCATTATTTTCTTGCATTGAGCTACTGCAGCAGATTTGTATAGTTTTACTTTTAAAGTTTGTTTTTTTTTGGTTTAGGTTGGCTTCTGTTAATCCAAAATATTACAAGAGTATTTCGATAAACTGTAATCCTCCATTGAAATTTTTTCCGTAGTTCTAAATGATTTTAAGAACCTAAAAACAAAAATATTCGATACGGCTACAGAGGAGAACTCTAAAGAATTCTGAAATTAATTGTTACGTGTGATAACATACACATTATTTCAAATAATTTATTTATATTATTAAAAATAATTAATAATTTATTTATATTTTTTGGTAATTTATACAATTAACATTCCTCGGGTCTTTTGTAAATATTCTTGTAAATAAAGGCTTAAAAATTTTGTAACGAGCACTTATAATTAACCACTAATATTTTTTAAAATACTTCTTTATAAAGACCAATTGAGTGCAGTGCTAATTATACTATAGTCCATTGATTACAGAACTATAATAATTTATTATTAAGTATGATTTAGGACCTATTGCATTAAACAATAACGTTTTATTTTTTTTACTGGTTAAACCAAAAATTTGCAAAATTTTTGTTGCACCAAGGGTTAATATACTAATGAACTAAACAAATAAAAAAAGTACTTTAAGGTGAAAGAGTAAAAGAAAAGGTGAAAGTGGTTGATGCAGTAACACTCTGTTGATTTGCGTTAGTTTTTTTTTAAACTCTAAAGAAAAAAAAGATGTAGTTAAGAATAAAATATAATCGAATCGAAGGACTTATTATTAAACGTTGGTTTCATAAAAAATAATTACATAATGTATTGAATAAAAATCATTCAAGATTAAGTCTTCATATTCAAGATTAAGTCAATAAATATTAAATCCCCATCATCATTTAAAAATCATTCAAGATTAAGTCAATATTAAATATTTGATCCACAAAATCCCTTTTGAAACCTTTTGGTTTTGACAAAGAGGAGTATCAATTTAAATGACTAAAAAGTAATTGAGAAAATAAGTCAAAAAAAAGAAAAACAAATGTCATATTTTTCAAAAAGTGGCCAATTACTAAAAAATTCATCCTATTTAATTTTTTTTCCTTAATTTGAAAGATTTTGAGTTGGTCTTCAAATTACTTCTTGATAATTTTTTTTGTACGTTGCCCCGTTTCCCAAATAATTTGAATTATTGTTTTTGTTTAACTTTTGTTCAAAGTCAAAATTTTTTGAAAGTACTCATACTTTTTTTGAATTGTTTTTTTTTATTTTTAAAATATTTAAAATACATACTTTAAATAAAAATTTTTGTGGACAGTTTTCTTTGGCTCTTTTTACATTGATAATATTGATATTAACATTTACAGTCTTTCCATTTTTTTTAATGAAAAAAATTTAGTACGTACACTAATTTTCCTATTTATTGCACTTATTATTACAAATTGGGTAAAGTAACAGAAATACTCGTATGTATACCAAAATTATAACAGTAGTGAATAAAATATCTTAAAATGTAAGAAATAAGTGATGATATTTTTCAATGGTGATTTTCTTAAGTGTGGTCATAATCAGATGTGAATTATTGTCTTTTAATTAAATGATTTAATTAAACATTATATTGTATATGTTTAATCCATTATGAAGGAATTGAATATATTATAGTAATAATTACCTATTGATTTATGGTTTTATTTAGATCTTCGTACATATATATATATATATATATATATATATATATATATATATATATATATATATATATATATATATATATATATATGTATATATAAAAACATACATATGCAGGCATACCTCGTTTAACGCTCATGATGCGTTCCTAGAAGTTGAGCGTTAACAGAAACAGCGTTAAAAGGGGCTCCTTTTATACTAAAATATAGGGTTACGTTACTACCAACTTTTTTTGGTACTTTTTCAAGCCAAAAACAATAAGATCGTATATATTTTTATTTTTAAAAAAATTTAATTTCATTTATACTTCATTTAAAAATTAAAAAATAAATAAGAATTTCAATAAAATTAAATAAATGCACTAATACATTTCACAAAATAAAGGTAAATTCATATTTAATTGCCTTTTTTAAAAAATATGTCTAAGCTTAATTGCTTTGATAATTTTCTCTTCTCCTTTAAGAGTTCTATGTAGGGTGATAAAGTATTCATTACTCCTCGTTTTATAGCACAAGACCTTTCAAAATTGGGATCATTTTCACATAAATCTTCTAAAGCATTTTGGATTATTCCTAGATTATTTTCCAAACATACTCTCAAAAAAACAATATATGTATGTAATCTCTCTCTTAAGAATCTTTGAACATGTAATAATTAATTCTTAAGATTGAGACTGTACTCAAATAAAAATTAATTCGTTAGAATTTTGATTATTGTGAAATAAAAAATTTTTTTTTTTTTTAATGTGACAATATAAAATATTTACATTTGGTGATTCCAAGAGATATAATAATATTTGGAAATTTTTTTTTCAAAAGAGCGTTATAACGAAACAGCGTTAAAAGAGGTAGCGTTAAACTAGGTATGCCTGTATATATGTATATATAGTAGGCAAAAGGACATTTATATATACATATACATATATATAAGTGTGCAAATATACAAATATTTTTTGTAGCTACTTTTTTCACATTTTCAATACAACTTTTCTATACAGAGATAATAAGGGAATTAAGTAAAACAATTGTATGTAAAAATGCTACAATACTAATTTTTTACATAGTATATAATATACATACATAAGAAAAGTATTTATCGTTCAGAAAGTGAAATAATTTTAATGAATATAAAAATTTAATGGAATAGATTTGATTCTATTATTTTATGAATAGTTGTGTTATGAACTAGAATGAGTTATACCTACATTTGTAGGTTATTACACAGACTATGATATATATGTACATATTTATATAAATATAAATAATTTCAAATAAAAATGCACATAATAAAAAGAGAGTTAAAAGCTTAAATTTTTAAATTTTATTATTTAAAGAATTGAAAACGTTAATTGTTGTTAAATTTGGCAGTGTGCGTGGCTTATTTCGAAAATATTGAAATTGAGCTTACCAAACTTATTGAAATTGTATTGGAATCGGAATTTATGTTTTAAAAATTTTTTTAATTTTTTTAAATTTTTTTTTAAATTACCAAAATAGTTGTTATGAATGTCGAAATTTAAAATAAAATGTAATGTTTATATTATGTTTTGGCAACTAAATGGAGTACTATTAAAATACGAATTGTTGCTTCTAATTATTTATAACAATAATTATTATGTACATAGAATAAACATTACATAGTATAGAATAACAATAATTATTATGTACATGGAATAAACATATAATGTTTGGTAATTTAGTGGGATTATTTGCCTATAATATTGTCAAATTTAAAATTTATAAAAACTTAACTTAGTTATTCTTGAAGTTTTCCAATAAATCCTCAAACTTTCTACTTTCATATATTTATAAAAGTAAGTTAAAACAAAATAAATTATTTTATAATATTTTTGCTTTTCAGTTATGAATCTTTCGATTTGCTTTTAATTCTCAATAAAACACTATGCATTTTAATTTGTTACTAATATGATTTAGAAAACAGAGAAAAAAGAAATTGTAGAAAGAGAAGAAAAACAAAATATTAAAGATGCCGTGTGTGTATATTCAAAAATGGTTTTTGTTCATCAATTCGATTTTAAATTAAAATATTCTTAGTGAATTTTTGTAATTTAACTTACATATACATATTTTAATTTAATCATCTTTTTTATTTAACTTTTTTTTAACTTAAACTTACCAAAGAAAGCCAAAGGTTTGTTATTAAAAGTTGATTCTTCTCGTCCTACAACACAATCAAGGCAAGTAAAAAAGAACAGAACAATAAAACATTTAATATTCAACAGATTTCCGGGAATGCACATATTTGATTTATTTTAATTGATTTTGATTGAATTATTTACTAATTGGTTTATTAGTCATTTTAATTTTTTGTTAAAAAAATAAAACAAAATTAAATTTAAGCATTAATTTTTTTAGTTTTAGTAGCATAATTAAATTAATATACGATAAAAACAAATAATGAAATAAATTCGTGATTGAAAAGAAACTAAATTTAAAAATAACTCATAATATTGCATTTGAAAATTCATTTAAAATATGGAAATAACTAACGTTCAAAAAGATGAGATTTTATGATATTTTTTTTTTATTGTTATGTAAAAACAGATCGGTTCAATCTAACCTTCCTACATTTTAAATTTTAAGTGCGGGAAAATTGAAGGGAAAAAATGAAATCATTACCGTTTTAATAAAATTTCGTGATGACATTTCGATTCTAGAAAAAATTTTATTAACGGGTGAAGCAAATTTTCTTTAGAATCTTTGCTTCTAATAACTATGTAACACAATGATTTCCCGCTATAATGACCAAATTATTTAAAATTTAAACAAATTTCTTTTCTTTTTTATCAAAAAGAGGTGTGTTTATTTTATAGAACTTTGCAACGAAAAACGAAATTTTATTGTTATTCAAAATGAACGAGAAAAAGTGTTGGTTTGTTTTAAGTCAAAATTCAAAGAACGCGAGATGTCGTTTTTTTTTTTCAAATATTTAAATATCACCGAAGTCATAACTTAAAGTTTTCATAACTTTTAAGTTTTGTGTTTTTTTATTTTTACCCGTCTTAAATAGCTCAAATAAAATATTAGAAAAACGAAAGATTTAATATAATTAATCGATGAATTTACAATATATCGTAAAAATGTAAATACAAATTATTTCGATATTGCTTTTTCACAATATTCATTTCCTATAAATAAAAATCAGTTTTGGAATAATAATAACAATAGATAATGCTTTATAAACCAAAATTCGGTTAAGATATCAATTTGCAAGACTTTTAATTATCCTTTCATTTCAAAGAAGTGCAAGCAACAAAATAAAAAACCTAAAGAAAAATAAAAGATAAATATAAAATAATTATGAAATTAGGATTTTTTTTTGTAAATAAAATCTATACAGTGATAAAATGTTTGCTATTTTTATATTTAGTTTATTAAATTTATTTGAAAGTTTTAATTATATTTTTTTTTAAGTTTAGGTTTGATTCCATGCAACATGATTCCCGTATGACATGTACCCAGCTACATAAAAATTGCTCAAAAAAAAAACAGATCTTTTGAGTTAATTAAAATTTCTAATTTCATGTATAAGAATATAATAACAATATTTGTGAACTTATTTAATAGCGACACACTGAAATACATACATTTTAAATAATCATGTAGTATATATAAAACACACATTAAAAAAGTTATATATAAATATATTAGTTTATTAAAATTTACATATACATATAGATATATTTCTATAGTAAGTATATAAATTATTTTAATTTGATTAAGTGTTTATACAATTATGTGTTAATATTGAATTTTTTTAATTTGTTTTATTAATATTTTATTTTTTTTTTTTAATTTTTATTCATGTATTTATTTTAACATTATTTATCATACGTATTTTTTTAGATTTTTAATTTAAATTTTCCAACAATATAGTTTCTGAAACTGTAAGCGTAATTTTCATTTAAAATCCATTTAGTAGTAGCATTTTATGAGTAAACATGCATCTAATTGCAATTAAAATTTTCGCAGAAGTATGCACATTTATTTTACATATGTTACATCACAATTATAATTTAACATTCTTTTTTGAAAAAAAAATTTTGAATGAATTTGTGTAGTTGAGCTCTTGAACTTTTTATTTTTAAATGAACCTTGAAATTTTAGTCATGTGCTTGAAAGTTTGTTTGCTTTGTTCCTTAAAATATAAAATAATCTTTATTGCAACGTTTTTATTTGTTAAAAATTCTGTAAATTATATGGAACTTATTAATTTTATTAATTATTAATTATTTTTATAAAATTTAGTAACAGATTTTGGCTATTGAATTTCTAGAAATTAAAACATCTGAACAAATGCTATGCAACATTTAAATAAGAACAGTATATTGATAATTTCATAAATTCTGGAATTTATGTGTAATACATACGCACATAAATTTAAAATTGAATATGAAATATGAAACTGAATTAAATATCCTTTACTATAAAATTATGCTTTCCAACATCTATTTCATAAATTAAAATAGCAATGTTGTGGGGTTGTTTAGTTAAAGAGAAAATTTTAAATATTATGAAAGGTTTAGTTAAATCAATCGAGTCAAAATTAGATAAAAATATATCAATCGAATGTAATATTTCTCTTATCTTATAAAACTAGATTTTTATTTGAGCTTTACGGGAAGAGTGAAACAACTACGCAACTTTAAGTACACAGGCTGAAAATGAAATACAGTTATATAATTGAGATTTCTATACTTGTAAGAGATGCTTTTCATTAAAACGGTATTACGAGAAAAAATGCATTTAATTGGTTTGTAATACACTATAGAAATTTAGACGGAAATCTTAAGCGAGTCAAATAATTTTACTCTTTTTATTAAATTGATTTTTTTCGCTATACATATATGCAATATTTTTACTTTCCTGCATTATTTGAATTTATATACAAGCCGAAAATCCGAACTATTATTTAATAATAGGAAAGAAAAGGCGAATAAAGAAATCCGACATCGACAACAAAGCTAACATAAAAAATATGATGTGGTCAGCACATAACCGACCGCAATGTATAATCTATAGTTTAGTGAAAGTGTTACAAAATGTTGTGAAAATGCGTTTTAAACACTTCTTTAAAATTTTAAGGATATTTATAAACTTTTAGCTAGAAATATGTAAATATGGCTCTTAGTAGAATTTCGCCTGCGCCACTCGAATTCTCTGAAATGTTCACCAGTTAGTTTCGGTAACAACCCAAACTCAAATATCAAATTTCAAGAAATTCCACCAATCTGTTCCATAGATATGGTAAAAAATATAATATCGGCCTGCTTTCGAAAAAATTACATTACCTACCTTATTGTACACAGTGCGGTACAAAAGGAAGTGTCCTTGTCCTTATTCTTTAAATGCTGTAGATACATATATCCAAAAATACTTTAAAATGCATATGGTGCATACTAATTTCCGGGATAACTTTATGCAAAATGAAGGTTCGCACAGGGTCTTAGGGTGTCTATTTAAAATTTGAGATTAAAATAAAAATTTTCAAAACAAATTCCGCCTCAATTTTATGGCTTGCATTTGCGCCACTTAATGTATTTTCATGAATAAAAAATTTATTAGTAATAAGTGAAACTAATATGTTATTAACTAATCAAAAAATATTTTAAAGAATTTATATTCATCGTTAACGACGAAATTAAAATTATAAATATATAATTTATTTTAGTCATTACAAATGAACGTTAGATTTTCGTATTAATTTATTTTTCTTTTTTTTTTAAATGTTTTATTATAATTATTGATTCTTTTTGATACATTTTTATAATTCAAAATAAAACTAAAGAATATCTCTCTTATAATCATTTAATGTACATAGTAACAATAGCAACTCTCTCATTTAAATTTAAGATATTTAAGTAAAATCCAAATGTGTATCTTAGAATTTTGTATGATTTAAAAATGTTTAATAATACTATAGTTTTAAATATGCATATAATTTTGCATCTCGTTATTATATTGTGGTGTTGTAAAAAAAATATTCAACGGAAAGGGAACTACTCTAGATAACTATTCTAAACAATTTAATTGGCATTGATGTCTTTATAAATTGAGTTATTCTAAATTTATGTAATGGAATTTTGATCTATGTACATAGTAAAAATTTCGCTAGAAGATATGCAATTTCATTTTCAAAAGCAAGTGCGTTTATTTTTAATTTTTCTTTTATTATGAACGAAGTGGTCGTATTAAAAATTTTTTGAATTACCCACATCTATTCTATTCAACTCCAAGATGCATTTCTTTTATAGTGATATATGATTGGGATTTTGTTGACATTTTCGATATAGTTATTTTTATCTAACTTTTGATTTATCTTTAACTTTGATTTGACTTATCTTTAACTAAGTGACTTTTCATACATTTCGCTACTTTTTTGGATATGATTCCTTATTAAGCTAATTATAAAGTTGTCTATTCTAATAATTTTGGCCTCATTATAAATTGACTTGTTCGAGTAGTATTTTTTATAATTTCTATTCGGGTTCATTCGCAAGTTAGTACATGATCTAATACATTGCTTTTCAGAAATCCTTAGTTTTTCCATCATCGACGCGCTGATATTGAACCTTATATAGAACATCCGAATGTTAATATCGGTCTAATAAGACTTTTGTAACAAAGCACTTTTACTTTTATGCAGAGAATTTTAGAATTAAACAATTTCTTTAATGATATGAATGCCTTTTTCGCTTTCCCAATTTGGCAATGAATGTGTTCGTTAAATATATACAGATAGTTGTATAGTATCCCCAAATATTTTATAGTCCTTGAGACTGGAAGGATCGTCTGATCAGGAGCCTTAATCGAAAATTTCATCCAATTTTTCTTGACGTCGAAATTGCAATTTTTGAAATTATTTTTGAATAATATTGTTTCACATTTGTCATAATTTATTTTCAGTTTACAATTTTCTGCATATTTTACAACCTTATTAAAATTATTTTGTAGCATACTTTGAATTATATTTACTTGGCGACTTGCTGAACATATGCAAAGATCATCGGCACAAGTTGTACAGAAATTAAGACCTAAACTGTTATTTAGGGATTCTAATAGTTCGCTCATATATATGTTAAAAAGAATCAGAGAATTTACGGTTCCTTGCTGTAGGCCATCCATTATTTAGTACTGCTTTAAGAGTCCCATGTCAAAAAAAGTCAAGGTAAAAGACCTATTTTTCAGCATATCATCTATAATAGTTATAAAATGGAATGGGTAATTATATTTTACAAGTTTGTACAATAATCCGTTTAATCATATTGTGCCGAAGGCTTTCTCCAGATCAATAAAACATGCTGCTACACAGTTTTTACTATTTATCTGCCGGCAAATATCAGATGAAAGTTTACCCATGGCGTGTATAGCATTATGACCATGACGAAAGCCGAACTGGGTTTCGGCAATAATTTTTCTATTTTGTGTTTCTTACGTTAAACTTTCGTTTACAATTATTTGAAATATTTTGCTGATATTCGGAAGCAGGCTGATAGACCTGTAGCTATTTTGCTCCTCTGTTGGTTTACCTGGCTTTTTATAACTATTACCCTGGCACTTTTCCATTTTTTTGCAAAAAAGCTAATGCTTAAGCAACTATTAAAGATAATGCAGTATTTATCAATTAGTATTTCTGAATTGTGTTTTAGGACTATGTTTGGCATATTGTCATATCCGCTTGAAGTTTTATTTTTTAGATTTGTGAAAATTTCCTTTAAATTTTTGTTTGTTGTGAAGTATTCACGATAAATATGAGTACGGGGAATTTCGTTTGATTTCAAGGATTGTCCAAATTGTACTAAACTTGTATTATTTATGTTATTGTAATGTTTTATCTTCTAAAGTATTCATTGCGCGCGAAATGTAGTCATTTAAAGGAGACATTCTGGATTGCGTTCGTTCATGAACGTCATGAAAATGTGCAGCCATCACATTTAGAACGTGAGATTGTTACTCAATTATGTAATTATTATCCGATAAGCGAATCTGATTGATGCCTATTCCTGCACCTTTAATAATTTCAAAATTTGAAGCTAGAATTTTTAGTCTCTTTATATTATGAGTATTCTTTCTAAAAATTTGATTTATTTCTGAAAACATAGTCTTATTATTCGTAATTTTAATATTTTCTATTTTATTTCTCCAATATTTGTTAATGCTAATATTCAAATTCTATTTGATTAATGTATTTATGTTTTTCATAATTGAATTAATTCTATTTAATAAAATGTTATTAGTAGTGGTTACAGTTTTCAAGAAAAGAAATTTGGCTGATAATAATTTACTTTTGCGGGCTCTCAGTTTTTAATTACATCATTTGAATATAAGTATGTCTATACTGTTTTTTGCTGTGACTATGGGAATGGATGATTTCATTGCATTGTGCACATTTTTTTCCATTTTGTGTAGTACATTGTCTATTTCTGTTTTGGTTAAATTTTCAGTATTGAACAAATTAAAGTTGGAGTTCGGTAGCCTTATAGCATAGTCTATATGTTTTTCAATTAGCTCTCCTAAATACAACGCTATCGCTGGGTGATCGCTATCATATATAAAGGTTTCAAGTTTGTTTGGTCCTGTAGTCTTAAGTTCCAATCTGGAGGCCGCTAAAATTATATCTAAGTAAGAATTTTCTCTGGTGAATGAAGGTATATCGGAAGAAAAGACTTCAGATCTATAATTCAAACCCCGTGCGCTGAGGAATCTCTCTAGGAAAATCCCTTGCGAATTATTCTCGCTGTTGCCCCAGGATTCGTGTTTTGCATCCAGATCCCCACATATAGTGTAGAAATTGTGTAATCTGTCAAGGCGGAGTACATCAAAAAGTTTTTGAAATTCCCTATTAAATAAATGTGCATTTACTGATGACGCGTGTACTGCAACTACGATCAAACTTTTGTTTTATTTTTGTTTTTAATTGGAATTTTAATTGGACAGACTTCTAGACAGCTAAATTCATCTAGAGAACTTATACATATTCTTTCAAATTTAATACCTTTCTCTATTAGTACAGCAGTGCCCCCTCCTAACATACTTCTTGGTCTATCCCGTCTTACAACAGAATAGTTTTGTAATTAAAATGTATATTTTGTAATTAGTATTAAGTTTCGTTTCACATAGTGCTGCTACATCAGGGTTGTTAATTTCTAAAAAATTCGACAAAAAAGTTTGTTTCAAAATTGAACGACATGAGTTTACATTTATAGAAATCAATTTAATTGTATTTACATGGTTTCGGCTACTTATCATTGTGATCTTTTTGTTTACTAACTCTAACATTTAGTTTTAAGTACATTATCTCAACAAAATTTATTTCATTTGCAATTAATTTAAGATTTGATGGCCTCAGAAAAGCGTCGTTTACTTTCATTAGATTATATTTTAAAAATAGTATTGTGAAAAATGAATTATTTATGTTTATTAAAAATTTGTTATTAGTTGACGTATTTTTTTTTTCGTTTATTTTATTTGCCTTGCTTTTGAATACGAGTTTTGCTCACTCCCAAAACTTATCGAACTTTATATTAACTAATTTAGTTTTTTTATATATTTTTAAATCATTTACTTCTGTGAGTTTCATGTTCCATGAAGATTTTCGAATAGGAAATCAATCCTCTATGATTGAGCTTGTAACTCAATCTGTATATTTTTAAAGCCCTCACACAAAGTAGTAAGATTTTTATTTAATTCTGACAATATTTGCATAAAATTTTGAACGTTTGTTACGTAACCTGAATTAATATCATTATTATTTAAATAAGTATTGTGCTTATGATTAGTATTATAATTATTGTTATTGATATTTGTTGTGTCGTTACCTGCTACAGCATTGACGTAAGAAATATTTGGACTAATATAATTATTTGCCATATATATTTTGTTTACAGCATAATTTTTTTTTAATTTTGTTATTCTCTAATATTTCTATTTTTTTCTTGAACATAGGGCATTGTTTATACGATCCAGGGTGACCATTTGTTTTGCATAATATAAAAAAAAGGTTTTCGGCTGGACAATTTGTTACCATACTGCAGTTGTTTGCTGAGTGATTTTGGTCACATTTAACGCACCTTAATGGCGTGTTACAATAAAAATGCTGAATGAATGAAGTGTTGGCATTTTGTGCACTGTAAGATATTAGGTTTTTTAATTTCTCCCAATAAATTATTGGGTTATTAAGATGCTTGATGGAAAATATGTTGCTGACAAAACTTTGATGTCCCGTTTGCACAATGAATAGTGGCACTTTTTGCTGTCAATTATGGATTTTTTTGTAGCCATTCTAATAACTTTTATGAATTTTACATTTTCAATATTTAATTTCGTGGGATTCGTAATCGTAATGTAGTCCTTTTAAAACTAGGTTAATTGGTTTTTCATTTTTTAAATTTCAGAAACTCTAATTTTTCTTCAGAAGGAGGAGCCTATATCAAATGAACTTCAGATGTAATAGAATTCCATCGAAACTTTATGATTTCGATATATTATCATAATAATTAATGCGTGTTACGGTTTCATTATGGTAATTGAAACACATGTGTCTATTAATTTCAGTCTGTCTATCCGCTTGTCAATTTTTCTACGTCTAAAAACTTTTAACAAGTAGAAAAATAAAATGACACAAATAAATCTAGTTTAAAAAGAAGCAGCCTAAACAATAAAAATGTAAGTCTTAGCAAAACTTAAGAGCGTTATATTTTTTCAAAATTTATGGAAATATGGCGAAAATATACTTAATCACACTCCTAAAGAGCGCACTAAGGGTATAAAAAGAGTTAAAACTAGAATCTATAGTTATAAAAAAATACGACAAATCTGTATAATAATCTGTAACTCTGTGATATCCGTACAAATTTATTATCCTATGTGTGAGTAAATATGCCATAGTTCACTATGGGACAGACGATGACTTTAAGTTGTCGTATTACCATATTAATTTATGTAAAATTTCAGGACTGTGAAATTATAATATATACTATAAATTATAATATACATAATACACTAGTTTTCATGAAATTTCTATATTATAGCTTAGATAATTACTGAGATAATGCCAAATAATTTTTGAAGTTGTATGCGACTTGTGAGGGTCATAGGAGCCCGAAGTCCACTTATGCCCACTAAAGTTGAAGAGGTTGGGCGATATGTCTTGTGAGTATTTTTGGCAGTGTACTCTTTAAAAGTACTTGCCTAAAAGCTGTAACAAAGTTTCCCCGAAAATTGTTATTTTTGAGATTAACAGCGAGATTGAGGTAATAAGGGTATGTAATCTCAAAATTTTGATATGAGTTTTAAGAAACAAAACAATATGCGTACGCTGTATACATCTAAAACAAACGTCTTAATTGACATTATTTAATATATTTAGACAGATGACAGTTTATCGGTCTTTCGATCTATCTGTCTGACCTAAACTTATGTTGATGAAATTTTATATGTGAGTTTATTTCGAGTATGTTATGGATTGATAAACTTTTGGAATTTGTTAGGCCTCAGGAACAGGATTTTTTTACGGGCCGATTTTACATTTTTGCGCATTTACGGAGAAATAATCAACCAATTTCCTTCAAACTTTATATTTAAATTCGGTGTATTAAAGCACTAAACCTATCATTACTTTTCTGAGAAATTTCATAATCTTCTTTAACACTTTCGCCAAACTAGACGAGACATATTGCTGTCGGTTATATGCTGACCACGTCAGACTTTTTTGTTTGCTTATCATATAGATTATTTAGAGAATATTCATTGTTTTGTCAATGAGTTACCGAAATTTTTTAGAGAAAAGAAAATATTAGTAATATTCATATTTATTTTTTTACAGTAATAAAAAGCAAAACTTATAAAAGCCACTAAATGATTATTTTTCTCAATTTTGTACATTTTTGTATTTTAAGAGAAAGTATTCATAATAATTTCAAATAATGTTAAATGAAAGCAAATTATTTTAAATGGTGTTGTTTTATTTGGTTAAGTAGCTGTATTATAAAAAAACCTTTTTTTTTTTTAAACTAAAATAAATAGCTCTAAATATTGAAGTAAATTCGAAACTGAATTTTATATCTGATTGAGTTTTCTCAAAACTGATGTTGACTTTATGTTCTGATTTAAGGCTACGGGTATACAAACTATTATGAAATCAACTTGTAATTATAAATTACCACAACACTGAGTATTGAAAATACCACTTGAAAAATTTTACAATTTTGTACGTTTTTCAAGCTTGCCTTCTTTTCACGGTCATTAGAAAAAACAAAATTATTTCATAATTGCCTTGACATTTCGATTTCTAGACTTAGGTTACTAAATCACCCTATATATTTTGCAACTTTTTAATAAAAATACAACTTTTTAATAAAATTTATAACAGGTTTCTTTCGAATCCCGAAATAGGATGATAATATGAGTTGATAGGAACAAAGACCTCCTATCAAATCATGGTTTTCTTTACAGAATGTTCCCTCCTTTCCCAAAAAAGTTTACGAAATCCGCGAATATGATCTATGCCGATTCTTATGAGACCAAAAAATGTGGGTAAGCAAACACGGCATAACCGATCATCACTTTTTTTTACCTAAAATTTGGAGACGTAACTCATTTTTTAATTTTGTCGTAAATATCTTTTTGGGCTTAAAATTTTAAGACGTCCTATGAAAATGAAGGAATCCTGATAAATTATATGTCACTCACACAAAATTTTTGATGAAAAATGTAAAAATTTTCAGCTCTAAGAATCGCACATTCTAAAATATGTTTCATTTTTCCGTGTATAAAAAGTTATCTTTAGCAGATCTTTTGGCTTATATTAATTAAAGACGTCTATGATATTAATATTCTTTTCTGAAAAAAAAAATATTTTCAACAATTTTTTTTTTGCAATATAAACAAAAACTTTTAAATAAGTTTGTTTGGTTGGATATTTCGATTTTGAATTTTAAAATATGAATTTTTGTTACTTAAAAATTCTTAAATTCTTGAAGAAATGAAAACCTTACCAATATTTGCAATCCTTAACTTGATATTAAATTTTACTTGAAAAATAAATCTGCAAATTATGTAAATATTTTGAACAAAATCAAAGCAAAAATGGAATTGTTCCATAAAAACTTTTATGCTGCAAATAAAGGGTTTTAATGCATTTAGTTATATGCAAATGTTGAGTTCTGACTTTGCTACTGCAATTTTTTTATGATAGGAATATATAGATTTCAATAGGTTAATTTTTTTAAATTTTGAAAATATATTGGTTCTGATTTTACGATCCCCAGTGTCGGATTATAACAAAAATATTAACGTTTTAGAATACAGGGTGCTGAAATGGTGATAATTATATACAAACGAATATAAAATAATATATGAATAAAAATAAAGGAAAAAATTTTTGAACAACAAAATTTGAAAGTAACGGAAAAACAATTGACATATTACAAAATTTGCTTGTTATGCATATATTATTATATCAAAGTGGTACGCAGATAAAATTAACGATACTATAAAAACAAAAATTAGTAAATATAAATTATTTATTTTTAAAATTGAGAAGTTACGTTAAAATACAAATTTATTCTTACTTATATACAGAAATAATTTTTATTAATATTTGCATGTGTTATACTAAATTGAAAATCGTCAAATAAAGTTTTCCGAAAAATCCCAGCGATACCTACAATTTTGTATTGTGAGATTTTTGGGCGTCCGCCCTGTGGAGGAGCGAGTCTTACAGGAAGGGAAATTTAATCTTTTATATAATTTTTAAAATATTGTGTATGTTTCAGTAGAGTATTCAATATTCAAAAATATATGATTCATATGAAAAGAATACTTTATTACATTTTTTATAGCTATATAAAAAAGCTAAATATTTATAAAAAAAACTATTACGTTATGTTCTAGAATTTAAAAACTTTAAAAATGTCTAAGTGGTACTGCACTCTCTACTATTCATTATTGCAGTCTCTAAATTTTCAATATTAAATTCAATGTAAGTGTATTTTTTCATCATAAAGGTATAATTAAAATGTGTTAGATATTTTTGTTTTTTAAAGTTTATTATTATTAAATTTTAAAAAACCGTATAGAAAATTAGTTGCATACTTCTGGGAAAATTTATATATAAAAAAGCATAAAGAAATACATATGAATTATTTTGTGTGTATAAGAATCAGTAAAATCCAAATTATTACAAAAAAACGGATGATAAAACTTAATAAAAATTTATTAAAATTGTTATTATTTATACCAACTTTTGTTTTTTGGTTTTAATATTTTATAATAGAATACCGTTTTTATTGCTTAATTAAATTAATGAGTTTTTATTGTAATTAACATGATTTTCCTTTCTTTTCTTTTTTTATGTTGCTTAAGTTTGAAGAGCTCTATAATAACAAGTTCTACAATTCAGTTTGAAGAATAATAGAAACTTGATTTTAGTAACTACTTCATTACATAGCACGATTGAATTTCTTTTTCGACGCATATATTTGTAAAAATGAATAATATATTTAATAAAGTATATTTTGAAACAAATTTCGTTGTCAGAATAATTTTATAGAAAAGTTGTTTTAAAACATTCCAGATAAATTTAAAATCTTAATAACGAATAAACTAATTGAAGGTGAATGAATAAAATTGGTACGAAAAAAACTCCTAACATGAATTTTGTATATACGAATTGAATGTTATCTATTATATTTTTTTGCTACTCTATTCATACTATTCATTTATTTTTTCTTTAATTTTTTTTTATTACTGTGTTGTTAATTTTTAAATGCTTTATTCTTTAATGGCAGCTAGTTGGTTTTTTGATTTTTACTATTGGCTGTGAAAATTTGTTTATTAGATATTTTTTATAAATTACACTCACATTTTATAAAAATTTATTTAGAATAGGATTTTAATAGAAATCTAGTGTTGACATTGTTATATTATTGTTATGTTCTGCAAATTGATTATATAATTTACGTTAAAATAAATGTGTTAACATAAGATAAAAAAAATTTGTAATTTTTTGCCAGCGGTTTTTAAGCAGTTTAAAATTATTTTGTTTCAATATTATGACATTTGTTTTACATTTTAGATTAAAAATGAAAAGAAAAAAATATAATGTTAATTTACCTAAGATTCATGTAAGAATTTTGTTACGTAATTATTTGTATAAAAATCAGTGTACATATATGCAGATGTGTATAGTAGAATGGTATTGTAATTAACGTATTGTGTTATTGTTTTTTTCGCTCTTTAAAGCTTTAAAAAAAAAATTCTGTGGGTACATGTCACTTACCAAATTTAACCACGCATTTGTGGTAAGAATCTGATTCTTTTCATCCTATAAAAAATAATATTATCGAATATTTATGTATTTCTTGTTGTTGTATTTTATGCAATTCATATAAATTTACAAAAAAAATGATTGAAAATATGATACATAAATTTTTCATTGATTAAATTTCCTATACATACATATTTACGTATGTATCTGAACTTATTAATCACACTCATTTACAAAAAATTTTAAAAAATTATTCGAAGAAAATATATTTTGATTAATTAAAAGAAGAAAGGATACAAAAATTCAAAATAACTTTGTAAATAAAAAGAAAACAAAAAAAAATCTTTAGGTCTTTTAATGTATCTTTGTATTTTTAAATGTAAATAAAACATTTCACTGTACAACATAGAATTTAAATGATGCTCTTGTATCGAAATTTTCATATAGATCGTATTTATTCTAATACTATGCAAATATTTAAAAATTCGGTAATAAAATATACTTGATAATGTTTCCTTGCAACACTAATCAAATTACGTTTTATTTGCGCATTCCCGTTAACACTTTGGTTATTTTCTTGAAATCAATGAAAAAGTAACTGTAATGATGGTTACTTAATAATGGAACAGAATTATAATTCGAAAGACGAATCGTAACAACCATTTTAAATATATTGTTCTTGTCAAAAGACAATATCGCTAATAACACATTTACGTTATGAGTAATGTTTATTAGCGATATGAGTTTGTACTACTTTTTAGCTACCATATTGTATATGTTTAGGGTGGTTATCTGATGGGATCAAATTTCGGATGTTGTGTTTTCGATGGGAACGCACTTGTCTATAGTAGGGGAGATGTCGGTCTGTCGATTGATGAAATTGTATATATGACGCTATGGCACGGATTGATCAACTTTTATGATATATCAGACAGGACCTTTTCAATTAATTTGGACTGACCTTTTTTCGGGTCGATTTTAAATTTTTGCGAATATAAAGAGAAGTTATTAACCAATTTCTTTGAAAACTTGTGGTATTAAAACAAAGAAGTTTTTGGAAAGATCAAAGCAAAATTTTACTAACGGCCAAATTTACACTTTTCTAGGTGTGTTAACAAGAAGCTTTCTAACTTCCTTAAAATTGAAACGAAGTGATCAGGAAGTGACCAGGAAGCATTTTCATAATTTTCTGTATTACTTTCACTGAACTAGGAAATACACATTGTATGTGTCGTCGGTTATGTGCTGATCACATCAGTTTTTTTTAGAATTGCTTTAGAATGAATATATGTAATTTTTTTTTTTGAACTTATATATTATTGGGTGAGTAGTTCGATGGACAAGAATTTTTAATTTTTCAGTTGATAAGTCTTGCTTACAATTGCTAAAAAATAATTTTTCAACTTCTATAGTTTTTCAATGGAACGAAAATTAATGAAGAGTTTCATACATAACCTTAAACTTTAAAATATCTTAATTAGATAGACGATTATAGTTTTGTGTTTACATGAGAATTAAATTTTTGGAATAATCTGTGTCATACAAAAAATTAAAAGATTTATACTGCAATACTTTCTTTGTCATTATGTCGTAGGTGAAAAATAAAAAAAGTCATATGTTCTTAATTATATAACATGGATAACAGCAGCAGGTTCACTCAAAATATATGGTTTCACTTTCCAAGGTTTAAATAAAAAAATTGTACTTTAATAGAAAGAAATTCAGTATCAAACCGAAATGTTATTGTTATAATAATTCTTAGTTTATTCAATTAATAAAGATGATTATTAATTAATAAGATGAATTATAAATTAATAAAGATGATAAATATTTTCAGAAGATATTGCAGTTTTTTTGTACATGTCATGCAAACGTATTTTATTTTGAGAATGTATAGATGCATGTATACAATATATGTTTACTATAGTAGTGATAAAAACAATAGAAAGAAAAAAATTTATTAAAACAATGTAACCAATGATTTTCTTTATTTAATTATAAGTTTATCTGTATTTTCGAAATGTTTTTAAGTATAAGTATTATGTTAAAACATGTTCTTCATTATTTTTTTAAATAATCATTAGATTTTATTTTAATTATGAGCTTTTTCTATATTACATACTTTACTTTATGTGAAACCCAAACATAAGGTAGAATGAAAATTTATTTAAACAAATGTAATATTCGCAGATTCGCAAATTATTAATTTGATTTCATTTTTTCTATGTGTATATATACATATACATAAATTTTTTATTTAAATTATTTATGGTACTAAGTTAATAGTAGCCAAAGTTTACTAAACAAAATTTGAAAGTATTTTATTACGGAAGGATGTGTATAAGCTGACTTAATGTGTAGAAACTTTTACTTGTAATATGCATTTATACGAAAAGTTGAAGTATTATAGTTCATACATACATATGCTCAAATATTATTAAGTTAAAAATTGTATTTAAACTAACTATTGTATAAGCTGAACTTATACATATCGTATATGACAAGAACCAAATCTTATTAGAACATCATCCCTTTTATCAAAATCATTTATGCAAAATTTGAGTAAAGTAGTATTTGTAATTTGCGAGGAATGATTAAATTACGTTTCAAGTTGCGTGGCAGCCCTTGCAAGAGCTTAAATAATCACAACCAAAGTTTGTCGGATTATTTGCCCTATAACTCGTTTCTGCAAAATCTACTTAATCTTTGTTTTATAGTTTCCATGATACGAAAAATAATATAATTTTGGATTTATAGAATATATAATTTCTATATATAGAATTATATAATTTTGGAGTTAAATAGGATTCTAATCATAACTACTGTTAACAACTTGTAAAAATTGGTTACCCAATAGGTTTTTGAGTTATCAGTGAGACGAACAGATAAACGGATGGACAGACATAGCTAAACCGGATCCGCCGAATTTCATGCTGATCAAAAATATATATTTTGATCTTTATCTTAGACGATTCTTGCTCTTTGAACATTCGCTCATATACTGATACAATTATATAGTATGCAAATTATTTAAGATCTATTGCATTTATCAAAAGAGCAATCAATTTTGAGTTTTAAAACTTATATTTAAAACAAGTAAAAACGTTTCAGTCGGTATAAACCGATTGAATTATACCCTGCACCTTTCGTTATTGTGTAACAATTACTCGAACCTGTGAAATCATTCTATAGAAACTTCACGACATGTCTGACCTATAATTGGATATCCGACTGCCAAGTTTCATGAATCTGACTTTATAATTTTTCCAAATATTTAAAATTAGCTTTTGGAGTTGTATGGCAAGTATCTGAACCTGTCAAGCAATTCCATCAAAATTTCAGAAATATATCTTATCTATAATCGGACACACAACTGCCAAGTTTCATGAATCTGACTCTATTATTTTTCCAAATATTAAGAATAAGCTTTTAGACTTGTATGTGATCTACTCGAACCTGTTAAGCAATTCCACCAAAAGTTCAGACATATATGTGACCTATAACTCGACATACAACTACCAAGTTTCATGAATCTGACTTTATTATTTTTCCAAATATGTAAAATAAGCTTTTGGAGTTGTATGGCAAGTACCCAAACCTGTCAAGCAATTCCGCTAAAACTTCACAAATATATTTGACCTATAATTGGACATACAACTGCCAAGTTCCATGAATCTGACTTTATTATTTTTCCAAATATCTAAAATAAGCTTTTGGAGTTGTATGGGAGCTACTCGAACCTGTCAAGCAATTCCACCAAAACTTCAGAAATATATCTGATCTATAATCGGACATACAACTGCCAAGTTCCATGAATCTGACTTTATTATTTTTCCAAATATCTAAAATAAGCTTTTGGAGTTGTATGGCAAGTACCCGAACCTGTCAAGCAATTCCGCTAAAACTTCACAAATATATTTGACCTATAATTGGACACATTTCAGCCAAGTTTCATGAATCTGACTTTATTATTTTGCCGAATATAAAAAATTTGCAGTTGGAAATGTATGGCAGCTACCCGAACCGGTGCAGCTATCCCACTATAATTTTTAGAGCATGCGTAGAATATAATTGGACACATGTGTACAAAATTTTATATTTATAGCTTTATTAGTTTTTGAAATATTTAAAATAAACTCTTTGAGTTGTATGGCAGCTACCCGAACCCGTTGTCCGAATTAGTCCAATAACAATAGTGCTCGTCCTTGGCACAAAAGAAAAAACTTGTGAAAGTTTGGTGTCGATTGCATTATTCCTTTTTGAGTTATCGTGCGATCGGACGGACGGGCGGACATGTCTAAATCGACGCAGAATTTTACGCTGAGCAAGAATATACATATATATATGTCTATACCGCAGATGACTCCTTCAAGTAGTTACAAACTCCATATCAAAGTTAATATACCCTTCACGAAGTGCAGGGTATAATAAAGCTGTTCTAAAAGGCGTGTGCTTACAGATAAAGTTAACAAACCAGATACCAAATTTCATTATTTTCTGAATAACAAATAACTTTAAATATTCAATCATTATCTTAAATTATTAAATGATTTTGATAGTTATAATTTTTTATTATCAACCTAAAGAATTATCATTAATATAGTGGTGAACTTTTTAATGTTACGCAGAGATGGAAAATGTTCCAACAAAAAACTTTTTTGTATTTTTTTTATTTTTTTATTATTTTGTTTCCAATATTTTGCTAAAAATTTAGAGCATCATCAAGTAATTAAATCCTTTTTTTTTTTTTTTTTATTGAAATCTATTAATATTAGGAATATTATACCTGACTTAATATAATCTACCTGACTTAATCTAGAATTTGATTATTTTTTTTTTTTTCAATTTTTATTGTGTGTTGTCTTAATTAGAAGAAAATCAGCTTTGATAAAGTGCGTATGTAGCGCACGAAATATATTAGCGAAAAATAAAAGTATTTTATTCCGAATAAAAGGAAGTTTTCTTTTCACACCAATAAAAAAAAAAAAAAAATTATATTTCGGAAAAATTATCAACCATTGAGAAAAAAAAATTTTTTGAATTAAATCTTGTTTCCACTATTTACTATTTTATACTTTTTCATAATTATAATTTTTTTTTGTATTAAACATTTTAAATATTTATTTTTATTTCTGGAACGAAATATTGGAAGAATTGACTAGTCTCGTATATAACATTAATTATTAAATGTTTAATAATATCTTTAATAATATTAATCAAATATATGTGTACGAAAACCTCTTACAGATATGAAAACGAAATTTGAATTAAAGTGACATTTAACGTAACGCTTTGACAAAAAAATTTTTTTTCCAAACAACACAAATTTTACGTTAAGAACTATTTTGGCTATGTGTACATGGCTGGCAGAAGATTTTTTCCATTCATTTTATATAAATATGAACCGACCTTTGCTATCATTTTTGTGCACTATTACTGATATTTCATAATAATCAATATATACGTTTTAACTGATTCTTACTGTATATTTTTATGTACATAGTGTATGAATATTACCATTGTGTATGTAGTTTATAGTACTATACCGAAGACAATTTTTATAATTATATATTATAATTGTAATTATAAATTTAAAAACTTAATACTCACTAACGACCCACAAAAAGCAGCTTGTTGTGTAATTACAGAATTTGCCTTCTGTATAGTTTTAAAAATTATAGATACATAATTGCCAAAACCTTGCAATTGTTTATTAAATTTTTGAAGATGCTTTGAAGCTAATATTACGGTCTTTTCTATTTTGATAGGTAAATGTTCTTCTTTTCTAGTTTTTAATTACAGCTTTTACTTTACGTCTACTTTAACTTTCTTATTAGTATCTGTTTAAATCGACAATTGTTATTTAAACTATTTACATATGTATTTACTTTAATTTGAGTTTGTGTTGTAATGTTTAAAAATTTTAAAGTAAAGATTTATGTATTTAAAATACTTTGTAAGTTATATTTTTAATATACACAATAATGCCATATATATCTAGTGATAGATATATATGGCATTATACACAATGTTTAGTACATAATTTATATAATAATTTTAATTTTTTTTTCAAAAATTATTCAATGGTTTTTTATTAACATTTATATATAAATAGAAGGTATGTATGTACATATAGTTATTTGAATTTAATTCCATAGCAACTAAAGTTAACAAAAATTCAAGAACGATTGGGATAACAACACATTAACATTGTTTAAGTATTGATTTTCCCAAAGCTTGAACACATAAAGGAAAAAAAATAAATACATACATATGTAACTAAATTAAAAATAAACAAAAAAGGCAAGATGAGAAAAAGATTTTCCATTACATTGCATTTCGTTTAAGATTACGGTGGATATGCATGTATGTATGTATAATTTTATCTTTTAAATAAGTGCATAAAAAATGCATAAGAAAAAAATATCTGCGATATTTTCTATATAAATACATAGTTTTTCTTTTCCTATCCTTTTAAAAACTTCTTTTGAAATTTTATAAGGATACTTAAGAAAAAATGAGATTGTAAAAAAATGTTTTCTGTCGCTTATTTCTCTTTTTGATTTTTTATTTAGTTTGGCGGGTACATGTCACTTACCAATTGTAACCACGCATTAGTGGTAAGAATCTGATTTTTTTCATCCTATTGTAAAAAAGTATATGTACATATATGTGTATTTATCTATATTTAAATGTTTCAATTAATTTATATAAAAATACACAAATATACATATTTTATTGCAAAATTCAAAAGTTGTGTAATTTACAATAAATTTTACATGAAATCCTGTTAAAGACAACAAAATTCAAAGTGTAGATTTTTTAAAAAAAAAACTATTTTAATGTGTGTATGCATGTATATGTATTATGTAAATATGTGCATATTATGTATGTTCCCGTAGAGCTGTTAAAGAGAAGGAAGGTTTGTTTTTTTTATTTCGTATTTTGTTGACTGCACAATATCATTGGCTCTGGTTGGACGAGTATTCACAAAAACGAATATGTTTGTTGTATTCGTTTTATGGACGAAAATTGGTTTTACGCATAGAAAATTTTATGTGTTATCTAAGTCATCGCGTGTATCATTTATTTTTTGAACATTTTGGCTTGTATAATTTAAGATTTAAATTAAAATTAAATTTAAATTAAATACATCACAAACAAAGAACTTAATACGCCAAATTTAACTTTTCGTTTAAAAAAATCTGGAATAAAATTATTTTTTTAGATTTTCTAATATTACTTTATTAATGTTGAGTTAATTTTAAAATATTTTTATACAGCCAAAAAAAAGTGCAGTTGATGGTGATGACAGGTTGTGAACACAAATAATAATAAAGTTGGGTCAAACCAATGGTTTGTATTACAGCACCTTTCCCTTCAACAAGTGAAAATACTGCTTTTAAATGCAGTCTATGTATGCCTCCCACGCTATCAAAATTATTTTCAGTCATATACGAAACTATTTCTAGGATTGCAAATATTTAGGATGAACGATTTATGCAGTCTTTGAAATAAAGCAAAAATTAATTTATAGAAGGATTAACATAATGCTCGATTTTAAGGGCTAATTGTGTGAGTTAAGAAAAATATTTATATTTTTTAATGTCATGGAATTTACCGTTCGCTTTTTGCGTTTGTAGAAATTTGAAAAAGCTTACGGTTTCGGAAATATAAGGCGTCAAAAATTCTAATTTTACAAATTTCAAGAGCCGATAACTTGAGAGGGGGTGGAGATGGAAAAAATTTTCTTCTAGAGAAATGAGCTATTTGTTAGTGCCTAAAAGCTATTAAAATTCTAGACTTCCACAGCTTAGAGTCTAGAAGAAAAGCAACATCAAAAATTTGAAAAAAAAAAACTAATTTAAGATAACGGTAAATTTTAACGTCCATTTTGCTTTTTTTTTAATTTTAACTATAGTATGCCGCGATAGGAGAAGCAATCCGCTGCCTTTGGGGGAATAACTTTTAAAGGGAAGGAGATAGGTTTTGGAAAATTGCTAATAAAGTGTAGCCAAGCATCTGATGCGTGCATACTCGTTTAAATAGGCACATTGAAATTGTGTCCTTAAATTATGTAATTAAAAATATAGATATGTTAATATTTATACAAATGTAATTCTTATAAAGTCTAAGCGTAATATTAACATTTGTATGCGTTTGAGATTATGTGATTTTTATTATTATTATATATACAATCATTAATATATACAAGCGATATTTTCTAGAAAAAAAAATATTTATCAACGCTCAAAAGTTGTTATGTTATGCTGCTAAAATTTCGGATTACTATAGCTTATTGTCTAAGAAAAAAATAATCTCAAAGAAAAGAAAACAAGTAAAAACGCATCAGTCGGTATAAACCAACCAAATTATCACCTTGGCAGTCTAAGTTTACAGTTTGTTTTTATAATATTAAAATTAGCTTTCATTGGTGTATACCAAACCCTCGGACCTGTCCAACCACTGTATAGAAACTGCACGGAAATGTCTGACCTATAATTGGACACACAATTGCCAAGTTTCATGAACCTAACTTTCTTATTTTTTTCGAATATTTCAAATTTTCTTCTGAATCAAAACTTCAGGGATATTATCCAATTTGAAATTGGACACACGACTGACTGCCAAGTTTCATCAGTCTAACTTTATTAGTTTTTTAAATATTTTAAATTAGCTTTTGGAGTTCCATGACTGCTACT
Source organism: Condylostylus longicornis (assembly GCF_029603195.1). Lineage (NCBI taxonomy): Eukaryota > Metazoa > Arthropoda > Insecta > Diptera > Dolichopodidae > Condylostylus > Condylostylus longicornis. The sequence continues at coordinate 87,696 of NW_026578261.1, read as the reverse complement.
CAAACCTGTCAAGTCATTCCATAAAAACTTCAGGGATATATATGACCTGAAATGGGGCCCAGAACTTCCAAATTTAATGAATCTAACTTTATTATTATCGCAAATAATTGAAATTCACTTTTGGAGTTGCATGGCAGCCAGAAGAAACAATTTGTGAAAGTTTGGTGTCAATTGTATTATTCGTTTTTGAGTGGTTAAATCAACGCAGAATTTTGCGCTGGTCAAGAATGTATATACATGTCCATACCGGAGACCACACCTTCAAGTGGTTACAAACTTAGTGAATATACCAAAGTGATTATACCCTTCACGAAAGCTTTAAATAATGTTTAATTTCTACAGCCATTGGTTAACTATAGTGTTTGCGATAGAAGATAAATTTGTAAATAGTGATAAATTTTCAAAGAGAGGGGTTTTTAGGACTTAAACTATAACTTTAAGAGATGGGGAGGCATAGCTAAAAATTTGAATTAGTGACAGTTAATAGCTGACGAAATTACACGTACTCTTATTGAAGCTATAGAAGGCTCTCTCTAATATCATAAATCTCACACAAAGTTAACTTTTTTCAAATTTTTATTTCGAAAAACTCAAAATTCAATTTCTATAGTTTTGTGTGATAACAACATTAAAAAATTTATTTTGAGAAAACCTGCTAGACTCTGTTCATATTTTTAGAATTTAGATAAATCCATATTTGTTTTTTTGAAGTTGATATTTGTGTATTTTTACAAATTTTAGAAAGTGTACATTTGAATTAATTAGTTAACTAATTGTCAGTTAGCATATTATTATACATTGTAAATAAATTATTATCTTTCTTTGCATATATTATAGATGATATAGAAATATTATGAATTTTTTCTTATAATGGCGGTGCTACTAAGACTAATTCACTGATGTACCTAAAATTGTTTATCATTAAACTTAAAAATTTAGTGCGAAATTCTTTAAAAATTTAGTGCGAAATGAGATTATTGCGGCTCGAATATGAACGATAATTATACAAATTTTTAAATATAAATATGGTACGACTTTTTTATTTCATTTATCATCATTTGCTCTCAATTGTCTCACGTTCTTGTTGCCTAAAATTAGAAAACATTAATTTCCAATAATGTATTAACTAATAAAAGTAAAAATTGAACCGTATTAATATTTTTAAGTATTTCATTGTATATAAATTTGCAAAACTTAACCGAAATTAAAAAAAATTTTTTAAATAGATTTTTAATTTTTAATAATTTCAATACTTTTAAACAAAATCCTTGCGTCAGTAACTTTTTTTTGCATTGATGCTGCATCGATTCAAATTTTTGATTACTTCGCGATTATACCCACATTTAATACAAATCCTAGTTAAAATTTGAATTTTTGATATGTTGCTCAGAAAACTCGAAATTTTATTTTATAATAAAAATTGTATAGTTTTAGTAAATTTTTGTGTAGAAAACTGGAAATGAAAAAAGGGCAAAAAATTTTTTAGGCAATTTTAACACATACATATATGTATTTACGTGAAAAAAGGCTCATGCCTTGATGTTTTTGATATGTTAAGAAATTAATCTTTTCGTAATTTAGATTAATGAATTTTTTAGCTTCAATAATTCAAATTCAGTTATGCTACAAAATGTTATTATTTCTTAAACATACTGAAACAAATTATAAAGTTTTGAGTACAATGTAACCTACTTCATAGATATAAGTATTTGTAGATATAAGTATTGTAGATATTAGTATATAAGTAGATGTAAGTATTAGTTTCATGACTTCATTATTAAAATTGAATTCAAAACTTTCAAATCGAAACTCAAACACTTTTGGCAATGTCAACCTAGATTAATTTGGCATTAAAAAGTTATAAAAAAGGAGTGAGTGTAAAAAAAGAAACTTCTAGTTTAAGATATGTACTATATTAACAGCTCTTAAAATTGACATAAACCTATGTTTTAAATTCACGATCAAGTAACTCCTGCAAATATTAAATTGAAAAGACGCTTATGAATAACAACCAACCAGTTTCAGTTTAATTCATGAACTCGATGCATGTTTACTAGTCATGGGCAATGTCGTTCATTCCAGTGATTCGTTCTGAACGAACTACTTTTTTCACTGACCGATTATAAAATCTCGTTCAATCGTTCATTTGGTTCACTTCTTTTCTGTATATATATAATTGCATGTTTTTTGCAATAATTATATGGCTATACTTGCTTATTTGCAAAGGGCTTTGTAAATTAGTAATAAATTTCGAATCAAAAAATGACTCTTCAAAAAATCAAAAAGTATACAAATCAAAAAGTTTAAAATGTAGAGAAAAATTTGAAATTTTTTCTTAAAAAATTGTTAATTTATAAAACAGTTAAATTATAAATAGTTTCTGAAATTTGAAGAAATAAAAATTTTAAACTATTTGAGCTTAAATTTACTATTTATAAGAAATTTATAGAATAAAAATAATTGTAATTATCTTTAATCTTAATCTAATATCTTAAAAAATACAGGAAGCTTTCAATTTGAATCAACTAGCGCAATCTTTCAATTTTCTTATTTAGGTAGATTTTGGTCACTTTTATTTGTATTGCACTTATATCAGGCAACAGGCAAGTGTGACGTGAATCGGTCAATTTTATTTGTATTGTATTTTATTAATATTTGATCAGTTCTCGTTCGTTGTTGTTTGTATTGCATATACTCATAGGCTATTTAGTATATTTTTCAATTTTATTTGTACAGGATTTCATTTATACTTCATGTCTCGTACAATACTTTTATTTTGATTGTATATTATTTTGGTAAGGCAACTGATTCGGTCACTTATTTGTATTGAATAAAATTTCATTTAATTCAGGTCTCGTTCGTTTTTATTTGTGTTGGATTTAGCATATCGTTCAATTTTACTTGTATTGTATTTATTTTGGCACCTGATTCGGTGACTTTTGTGTATATAGTATTTCATTTATTTCACTTGTGGTTCATATTAATATTCCATATTCGAGTATGTCGTTCAATTTTAAATTTATTGTGTAATATTAATACAGAAAGAAATAAGGAAAAATAGAAAATGTATATCAATTACTTAACATTACAAAAAATCAAAGACTGGACCACAGCAATCTTCATATTATAGGAGTTTTTGCATGGACCTTGCTTTTTTGTCATTGTATTTCTAAAATTGCATATGTATTTTTGACGAAATGACATTTCTGAAGAATAATTTTTTTTGTTGTTTTTTTTTGAAAAATGATGATGTTTGCCAATTTTGTTGATATTTTCATTTCGGGTTTGCTATTGGAAAAGTTGGTTAAAACCTAAAATTTTTTATACTAAAATGAAATTTGGAGTTTTTTGAACAACATGTCAAAAATTCAAATTTCAACTCAAAATTTTAATTATAACTTTGATTACATATATTTTCGTGCTTTTCCGCATTTTTTTGTATCGCCATGTCAGACAACATATCTGAGATACCTTAAAAGAATAAAAAGAATTCAGATATCCAATCATGTTTATGAATTATGAAGCATATAAATGAAATTAATACTATATTACATATAGTATACATGAAAAATATATAGATCTATATGTTATTATACAAAAAGTATGCATTTTTGTAGATGTATCATAGCAAACTCGTTAATATCAAATATACATTTTCCCAAATTTGAAAAAATACAAAAAATTGCTATTTGTTTTTTCTTGTAGAATAGCATTTATTGAAATCTTAAAAAAATTAACAGAACCTGGAAGGTTTTTTTTTAAATCAATTTTTTAATGTTTAACACAAAACTTTAAGAATATATGTAAGCACTAATTAATATGAGGGTTTTAGAAGCAGAGTGGCGTGAGCCACAAATAAAAAAAATTTTTTTGCTGCAATCTAAATCTTCTAAAATCAGTAATATTAGTTTCGAGTTTCGAACTAGCTTTTTCCTATTTATTTTTCACAAAAGTACTTTTGCTTTTGTGAAAATTTTTTGATTTTGTAAAAATTTTCTGATTTTTCAAAAGCAAAGTGGCATAACACACATTGTGGCTTACGCCACTCTGCTTCTGAGCACCTCATATAAAACCTCGATTGTCATTTTGCACCTTTTTCCAGTAAACTGCTATGTCATCCGTATAAACTGCGATGATTCCCTGTTGAGTAAAATGTCTGCACAACGCAAAAATGTATTTGGAGAACACATCACTGAATTAATTTTACCGAAGTAAACGTATAAGAACTCGACTGCTCATCATGTAAAAGAAACGCCGTGTACTTTCTGTATTAAAAGACCATTAGCTAAGTTTCAATGTCGTGATCACCCTTGCACTCTGTAACCTGTCCATTTCTTCTTTTATTTTTGTCTATCTGGAATATAGGAAAAATATTTCGAAATTTTTTTCCGTTTTCTGTAATTTACGCATTATGGAACTTCTTTTTTATGACGAACTAGTCGCGTGTGCTTGCATTGCAAGCTTTGCAAGTACTATGTCTGTAGTTTTGAAATTGTGTTCCATTCTTTACTTTTACTTTTTTTCTTCAAAAACATACCCGTAATATACATATATATATGTTTTTTCCCTAATATTTTATAAGAAAAGCTCTTAAAAATAATTACGAAAAAGTACATAATTAAACAAATAATTAGTTGCTTTGAGATCTAATATCTTTTGAGTAATTTATTTTAGAACCTCGCTTTGAGTTATGTCGCATAATATTGTAAAATACCTTTGACAATAAGCACTTTAAGCGATCAATTACTGCTTACGCATAAAATAATTCTCTACTACAATCCATGTACAAACATATATGTATTTGGATTTTATAATCTAATAAAATGCGTGAATGTATAATTAGTTAATACTAATATTATATAGGTTAATGCGTATAGTATACCATTTCTATGCAAAAAGTCCCAGGTTCGAACCAAAGTATATCTACTAATAAGTAGTTCGACTCTCCGTTTACATCACACTAATGCAATCACTCACTAATCTTTGTATACAAAAAATTCCCTTAGTTAAAATAGTTAAGCAGTATACCTTCTTATTTTCATTTTTATACACATAAGAATTTTTAGGAGAGGGAAAGAGTACGCAATAGATGTCAACCTGTTTTTTTATACATGTATTTTGAAAGGCGACACTTTATTATTTGCTCGTATATAAAGTATAGATAAAAATATTAAGAATTTTAAAAGCGACACAATAATTTCTGTAATTCATTCCAGTACAAGATGGCAAAAAAGGTGTGTTCATATTATAAAAGCGAAACGGAAAAAAGTGTTTAAAAAAAATTATTATAATTTATATGAAAAATAATAAAAATAAATTTTAAAAAGACGTATAATATTAAAAAAAATTTTAAGTAGTTGTTAAAAAAAAAAAAAAATTTGTAATAATAGGTAAACATTATTTGAAGTGTTTGGGATGAAAAAAAGCCGGCACGAAAATTTCTTTTCTAAAATTTCTAAAGATGTGGAGATGTAAATATGTACTTTTGAAAATATTTTAAATATTTAGTGTTAAGCATTTGTAATTGATAATTATTAATAAATAAAATAAATAAATTATCTTTAAATTTTTTATTTTTATTTCAATCTTAATAAATTTAGAACATATTTCCCATGAATCGGTAATAATTATATTTCATAAAGTAATCAGTATGCATACACCTTGTTTTCATTATAAATTACTTTATTTCTATGTCACTACCTGATACTGTGTATCTACTGTACCAGGTACATGCATGTGTACATTCATACATGAAATTTCAAACTCTTACTTTCATACATTCGAATTTTTTACCTCAATTATATAAAATGAAAAATAAATTTTGTTATTATCAAAATAAAAATAAGAAAATTTTTACATAACTTAATTTAATTTTATTTTAGTTTAATGTTTTTGATACACTCGTTTGTTTACAATATTTTGTTTCTTTCTTGCCTGCACAACTCTTATTACCATCTATTTCTAAAAAAAAATGGAATATTTTAAGAATTTGAAAGCAAGATGCAAACGAAAACTAACGGAATGGAACGAGTTGAATTACTTATTAGTAGATATACTTTGGTTCGAACCCTTTTATTTTTTAAAATGAAATTAAAAAAGCTTTACCCTTACAAATCAATATCAGCGAGTTTTTGTTCTAAATATTTTTTTGAAAATCCCTTTTTGTAAAAAGTTTAATGCAATAGAATAACATTTTCTTATAAAATTTTTTTCTAAAAATATATTGTCAAGAAATTTAATGTACACTTATGTTTTACTTACTAATACATTTTGCAGCAGATCGCGAAAAGTATACATAACTAAATGCGTACGTACATACTTATTATAAAACAATGTAGTAAATCTTTAATCTAATAATTAAATCTTTACAATTTTCTTAAGAAAGTGTTCACTTTTTGTTATAACTTACACTTTTAAATATGAATTTACATACAATATTTTTACCAACAAAATATATATAAAATTTACACCTACAGGATGTAACACCACTTCGTAAAAAGCGGACACAAAGCATCTTGGGAGAGCGTGAAAGGGGAGGGTGAGTGGAATTAACGCTTTTCCTGGGACCCTAGAGACAAACCCCTATGCCTTTTATCCCATGTATCTAACCCTTCTAGAAGTACCCGTACTTTTAAAATATGAATGAAATATAGAACTATAAAGAGAGATTCAAGGTACTGCGTAGCTTGGTGGGTAGCGTGGTAGTCTGATTTTTTTTTGGATTATTTTTAAAATTTTTTTTTTTGTTTTGTTTAATTTTTTTGTTTTAATTTTTTTAGTATATAACACATAAATATTGTTATAAAAGTTTAAAGAAAATTTCCAAAAAAATATTGTTATATAGTTTGGAAAAATTCGCAAAAATTTTAAGTACATAAATATGTATATATATAATATTTTTTTGAAACCTTCCTAAGTAATTTTTTTTAAGCTTTCTATATGAATTGAATAATATTCAAAACTGTGGTTTGTTATATAGAAATAAATTTTAAACGCATAATTATTAAATCATGGGGGTAAACATACAAAAACTAATTTTTCAAATAAAGAAAAGATTTGGGCATAAATAAAATGATATTTTTATTCAAATATATGTATGTTCACATGAATTTATTAGAATTGAACATTTTAAAATTTTCATTCCAACATATGAACGTACATATATATGTACATATTAATGTATTAGAATTGAACATTTTGAAATTTTTTGTTCAAAAAATTAGAAAATAAAATTATAAGTACAAACACACATAATTATATATGGATACCTATTATTTTAAAACTTTGGGTGATCATATAAAAATAAATTTTTCAAATAAAGAAAAGCTTCAGGCAAAAGCAAAATAATAATTTTATTCCAATAAGTATATGTATGTATGTATATTATACGAATGTATTAGAATTTAGAATTTTATAGTTTTTCGCTCGAACATATGGACGTATGTTCATATACGAACAATAAAAACGAAATTTTAAGTACATACGTACATAAATTGCGTACTTATATATTTTTTTTAAAGCTTGCTGACGAAGCATAATATTCAAAACAATAACAAATGAAGCATTAATCTTCAGTTGCCACAAAACATCTAAAGTCTTTGATAAAAGTTGACGTTTATTTAAGTTTATTTCGATTTTTCGAACTGAAAATATGTGAGATCATTACGTTATATTTTCGAATATTATTTATTTCTCGTTCTCGGTTTGTGTTTCTAATAATAAAAAGTATTATTTATTTCTTGTTTTGCGTTTCTAGTAATATAAAATATAGAAGAAAAAGGTGCTTGAGTTATACAAAAATTTTTTCAGAAAATCTTAAAATAGGGCCATTTCGGGGCTAAAAAGTTCCAATGTCAGATTTTTCTGGGACCCTATCCAATGCCTTTTATCCCATATCTCTAGCCCTTCTAGAAGTATCCGTACTTTTTGACACCTGAGAAGTAGCTATATATATATTGTAATACAGCCGAAGGTACTCCTTCTAATATTTTTTATTTCAAACCTATTGTTTGATAGTTTACGTGGAAAACTTCTTGTTGCTTGGTGTGAAGTTAAGTAATTTATTTATTAAAAAGATGAACTATTTGAAAGAAATGAACCATTTGTTAGTGCCTAAAAGCTACTAAAATTTCAGGCTCCCACAACATGGAGTCTAGAAGAACACAAAAACATTAAAAATTTGAAAAAAAAAACGGATTTTATATAACGTTAAATTTTAACCACCATTTTGTTTTTTTAAAGTTTAAGTATAATATGGCGTGATAGAAGAAATAACCCATTGCTTTTCTGGGTTTGTAAAATTTGAAAAATGCATATGGTTCTACTACAGAAAGTAGTTGAAAAATGGCATTTTTAGGATTTTGAGGGGGTATAACTTTTAGAACGTGGGGAGATATGCAAAAATTATGTTCTACGGAAATTAATTTCTAGTAAAGATCTATGTACATATAAAATTTCAGGTTTCTATCTTCATAGGTGTAGAATGTTTTACAAACAGACACACGGACGGACGGACAGAGTGACACTAATAAGCACTTTTTTCAAAAATTTTTTGGAGAAGTGCTAAAAATTATACTACTTAAAATTAATTATTTCCTGCGGAAATAGATTAATAAGCAATTTTATGCGTTTATAAAGTTCATAATTTTCCCAAGTTAACTTAATATCACATCGGTTTCAAATTTACCTAAAGTAAATTTAACTGGATCGTAATCGTAACTCGAATTGTTGTTTGAGGAGGAAAAAAAATGTATTGAAACAAAAAGTGAATTAGACAAACTATTTTATAATATGTTTTTTAAAAAAAGGTGACAAAGTTTAAAAAAACAACAAAATATAATAACGAAACCAAAAAAATTTAATTTTGTAACCAAAATAAATAAAATAAAATCTGATTATGTATTTCTTCAATTCGTATTTTTAACTACTGACTAAAAAGTAGTTATTTTTAACTACTGGCTAAAAAGAGTTCATTATTGAGGTATGTGCTTTAGAATTGCCTTCAACAAGTGAAAATACTGCTTTTAAAAACAATCTATGTATATCCACCACACTATTAAAATTATTTTCATTCATAAACGAAACTACTTCTGGTATTGCATATATTTAGGATGAACAATTTATGCAGTCTTTGAAATAGAACAAAAATTAATGTAAAGAGTTAATAATAATAAAAAATTAATATAAAGAGGGGTTAACATAATGCTTGATTTTAAGGTTTAATTGTGTGAGTTAAGAAAAATAATTGTATTTTTTATTGTCATGGAATTTACTGTTAGCTTTTTGCGTTTATAAAAATTTGAAAAAGCTTGCGGTTTCGGAAATATAAGGTGTCAAAAATGTAAATTTTACGAATTTCAAGAGTCTATAACTTGAGAGGGGTTGGAGATGGAAAAAAATTTTCTTCTAACGAAATAAACTATTTGTTAATGTCTAAAAGCCCCTAATTTCAAGCTTCTGCAGGCTGGGGTCTAGGAGAAAAACGACATCAAAAATTTGGAAAAAAGGGACTTTAGATAACGGTAAATTTGAACGGCCATTTTGTTTTTTTAAAGTTTAACCATAGTATACCGCGCTAGGGAAAGCAAGCTGTTGCCTTTCTGCGTTTGCAAAATTTCAAAAATGCTTATGGTTTCATTGCAACAAATAGTTAAAATAGGCCATTTTTAAGGCTTTGAGGGGGTATAACTTCTAGAGGGGGGGAGATAGGTAAAAATTTTGTTCTACGAAAATAAGTTTCTAGTAAAGATCTATGTACGTATTAAATTTCAGCTTTCTATCTTTAAGAATGTAGAAGTTTTGTAAACAGACATACGGACAGACGGACGGACGGACGGACAGAGTGAAACTAATAAGCTCCTATTTTAGTAAGCTTGACTCCTACTAAAATAGTGTGAGAATATTATATATGGGAAAATATTTACATTAACTAACTATAATGTTTCCAAATACATGTGCGCTAATATAAATGATGACAAATTAGAATTTAAGCAATTTTGGTAATTTAAACAAATGGGAAAATAATAATAAAAAAGATATAGAATTCAGAATAATTGTTTTTACACAACATTCTCCCTTTCAAAAGTAAGCGAGAAGTCTTGAACCGTCGTTGATGAACGATTGTGAGCTCGGAGTTGTCAAATTTTTCGTCGCGCTCTCAATTTTGTGATGATGAACAATAATACAACTACTAGCATGATAATATAGATGTGCTATTTACATAGTGCACCATATTTTGTTGTCCGTTTGTGTTCAATTGATGTAGTTGTTCTTCAAACTTAGTTTAATTTCCTGAATACCTGATAGCGGTTAAGAACTTGGTGATATTCATAGCAGGAAGATACGATAATTCGACTCGACTGGTAATAGCACCGTGCGAAGAAACCGTCATTGTTGATTGTTTTTATTGGCAGTAGTTGTGAAGTTCTAAAATTCCTGCTTGATCTAGTGTTAAATGATTGTATTGTTGTAATAAATTAAGCTGAATGTTCTTAAGTTAATGAATATGGTTTTTATATGAATCCATATTTGTTGCTGATTCATTTTTGAAATCATACAACTTTCAGGTAATTTTTCTGATGATTGAGTAGTTGAACTTCACATTGAGCAACTTCGGATTTATCGTTGCATATAGGACTCAAGTTCTGGCAATAAAATTTTTTGAAATGTTGACGTTAAAGGATAGGCAGTTTTGAAACTTAGTTTCCCTAATTGTATATGAGTCACGAGCTAAATGAACTATTATCTATTCTGCTTGTATCAGAGGCATTTCGTATTCAAATATGAAGCTGGATGAAGATGCTGTGTATTTTTGATTTCGGGAATGTAGCTACCATGTTGAATATGGCCTCTTATGGATAATTGTTTTCTTAAAACGTTTGGAGGTATTATAATGTGATGGTTCAGCTCTTGTTGCGTATAGGTCATAGCATTTAAGATTGAATTGTGTTCTTGTTCTACTTCGTCAATCATTTTTTTTTTTTTTCCTTCTTCACTCCTAGGAGGAGTATAGGGCTAGTGCATGATATATCATGCACTAGTTTCTATAGTCATAGAGAGTTAGCTAGGTAGGTGACTAGCCTACCGTAGTTTTTATTTATATTAAATATTTCAGTTTATTAATATTTACTGTTTATTTTTCTTAGTCTTTAGTATCGAATATTATGAATATTTGAAAATTACTTGTATAATATTTATTAGTATTACATATTAAGTTATATAATATTGAATATAATTTTTATAGTGACCTGACCGGGGTTTGAACCCGAGACCCTTCGGTTAAAGGACCGGTGCCATAACCACTGCACCAATGGTCAGATGCTTCGTCAATCATTAGGATAACTGAAACGGTGCAGCGACAAGAGAGTGTTCAGATTCTGTAGCATTCTGAATACTAACACTTAGTTCTCTAAGTCTCTCATCAGATAGTTTCACTAAATTGAATATGGTTTCTAGTATAGAAGTATAATTTGAATGGGTTGAAGAAACTAATGCATTGAATGGGTACTTAATTTTGCATTATTAATTTTGGTTCTTTAGCTGCATCTTGGTCTAGGATGTCGAAAAGAATATGAATGCAGCTTCCCAACAAAAGCGAATGGTGATAGACCTACCCATCACTAGCTTTATACTGAAGAAATTCGTTGTTTTGCTTTAATGATGAGATGCGCTTAGAAATAAGTTGGTTTAATTTGGCATTGAATAGGTTTAAACACTTCATTTTGCTTGGCAAATTGCTCATTGATTTTGACTATGTATAGTTTGATTGTGATAAAAAAATTGACTTACTAATAAAGTTTTATAAATTAATAAAAGGGTCTAATAAAGTTTTAATATAGTTAAACGTTTTTCTTAAACTCTGTACCCCGTTTTTGATTAATGAGATTTATTAGCTGCTAGAGAAGTTCATAAATTTTTAAGAATTTTATAAAAATAATACTCGTAACATAACAAAATAAATGACTTATATTAGTGACATATAAACTCAAATTATAATCAGTTAAATTATATCAATTATTTCTTCTTAAATTATAAAATATGTTTATAATTTGAGATTAACTTAGTGTTATTTATGTACAAAAAAATTGTATTACCAGCACTAAATTGTTTGAGCAATAGGCTAGAGTTTTCAAGTGTTCAAGTTATCTCGAGTTGCCTGTATTCTATATAGTTATTTAACAGTTTGGAAAAAGTCCAAGACAAATTACAAAATTTTGTGAAAAGCCTAGAGATGGTTCTCTTTTCATTTCACTTAGAAATTGTGGTAGTTAATTTTTTTTTCTTTTCTTGAACTCCTCTTGAGGTGTAATTTAATACTTAAAATATTTTTAAGATTATGAATATTTTTATTTACACCGTAAGGATAGTTTTTTAAATATTTTGATAAAGTAAATGGGTTTTCAAAATTTTTTAATTTATATAACTTATTCCTGATTTTTTATATTATGATTGAAAGACAAAAATGAATGATAAATAAATGCGTACATAGATATGCACGCAAGTATTTATATGAGTACATGGATATGCATATATATACAGGATGTTTCGCGTAAACTTGCAAATAATTTGCGATGTTGATTTTGATCAATTTCCAGCAAAAAAACGTTCAATTTTTATTCCCAGCAATTCTAGTTCAGTGGGAATAAAAATTTTTAATGGACTTTTAAAATTAAATTAGAAAAAAGCATCTTATACAGGAAAGTAAAAAAAGAACAAAAATGCGGAAGTTATTGTATATGAAACCGATAAAAAAGAACTGGTTAGAGAAACTGACTGGATCCTAAAACTGAATGATGCAATAAAATGAAGGCTGAAAATCCAAAGAAGCACAAACCTTCTCCGGTTATATTGAGCAAAATTAAAAACTACTCCCACGTAGTTCAGATTATTAAAAGAAGAAAAAATAAACGTTAGGGTCAACATGATGAATAATGAAAATAAATGAAGAAAAATCAATTCAACATGAATAAGAATCACATCACATTTTCATGGAGAATTAAAATGTAACAAAAGTTATAAATAAGGCTAGAATGGAGTGGCACACGTATGAGAATAAACTGACAAGGCCATTTAAAGTTATAGCTAGAGATCTCCATCCATCGTGTGAGCCCGAGGATATAAAAAATGAACCCATTAGTAAAGGACTTAAATGGCAAGATATTGTAAATAAAGTCAAAAAGAAAAAAGAATATTGTAAATATATTTTAGTACAACTTCCGCTCTTTATGTTATCTTTTCAGCATTCGGAAGAGATAACCAAAATCTATAAAATAAAATACTTACAGCACACGAGAGTAAAACTTGAAGCTCTAGAAGCAGCAAGTCCGTTCCGTAGTGCAAAAGATGCCAGGGATTTGGACAAATACAAAAGTTTTGCCAAAAAGAGGCTAGTGTATGTGTAAAATGAGAGGCTAGTGTATATGTGTAAAATGTGCTGGTAATCATATGACAACAGGGTGCAACAAGAAGGATAATTTTCAACCCAAATTTGCGAACTGCAATGAGGCACACCCTGCTAGCTATCAAGATTGTTTTTGTGCAAAGGAATTGCAAAAAAGAAGATTAAAAAAGAATAAAACTAAAAAAAAATCAAATTAAACTTAATGAGCAAAGAGCTCCAAAAATAGCCAGAATAACAACACCTAGCAAAGTGTTAAAGGAAGTATCATATTCACAGGTGCTTCAAAGTAAAAGAGAATATAAGAATAACATAATAGAGAACTTGAAAAAAAAACCCCAAATGAAATGCAAATGATGTATAGTATATTATCTCTATTTTTTATTTTTTAATTGTATTTTTATGTCTATTTTTTAATAATCTCTAAAAGATTATTAAAAATAGAAAATAGGTACACTGAGGTGTACATGGGGACACTAAAGAAATTAAGAAAAGATGTACGTAAATGCGGTACGTATAGTAACTTGGAATGCTAATGTTGTTCTTAATAAGAAACAAAAAAAATGTAGATATTTGTTTGCTGTCGGAGGCTCATTTGACATATAATACGGGCCTTAAAATGGAAAGTTATGTTTGCTAAGCCGAGAGGAGATTACTGATTAAAAAAGTATAGAACAAAATGAGGAATTCAAGATGGAAACAGCTGAAATTCAGCTTGTTTCGATGCCATACTGTATACTGTCCACAAATTGCAGCATTAGAATACTTTTAAAGATCTCCTGTAATGGAAATAGATATCCTATGGTGCCAAACATACAAATTAGGGTTCTAGAATCACCTGAACTAGAGGAAGAGAGTATCATGAATTAACTCTTTCTTAGTAACCTACTGACACTAACAAGATTCCTAATGTTATTGACTGTTTTATAGCTAAAAAAAATATGACAAAACTATCTAGTCTTGAAGATAATTATGATTTCAATTCAGATCACTCTGCTGTTATATTTAAACTAAGTGAAAAAATAACTAGACCATTATATAAACCCACTTTGACAAATATCACTACAGATTGGGCGAGCTTTAAATACAAAATAATAAACAATATTGACGTAAATATTAATATACAATCAAAAGAACAATTAGATCTTGAGTTAGAAGAATTTGTTGAAATCATACAAAAAGCTGCATGGAACAATACAAAAATGTCAGTGCATAAACCGACAGCAAATAGCTATTCTAAAGAAATAACAAATTTAATAGGTGAAAAGAAAAGGGCCGGACGTAGATGGAAACGTTCACGTCGCCCTGATGATAAAACTGTTTTAAACAAACTTTCCAGGTGCTTAAAAGAAAAATCCAAAAATTCAAATCAGCAACATATGAAAATTATATAAAGAACTTATCAGCTACGAAGAAAACAAATTATTCTGATAACAGCAAAAGGCTGTTGGACGAGAAGCAATATAGAGAAAGCCGAATTATTCGCTGATCACTTAGAAAGCATATTCACACCAAACGGAAAAAACCAGAGGTCAGTTTAGTAGAATCTATCGCAAATGAAGCAAGCAGCATAGCTCCACTTACTGAAGTGGAAATTGTGAGATAAGATCATTGAAGTGGAAAAAATCGCCAGGTTTTGATCTTATTACTGCGGAAGTTTTGAGGGAGCTACCAGACAAGGCATTGTAATATTTTACGGAAATCATGAATGCAGCTATAGATTTTAAGTATGTTCCTTGTGCTTGGAGAGCGCTTGGAAGTTATTATGGTGCTCAAACCAAGGAAATCCTTGAGGGAAACAAAGTTTTACAGCCCCATTTCACTGTTACCAATTATGTCTAAGCTTTTTGGAAAACTGCTATTAAGGAGATTGAAACCAATAATAGAAAATAGGGGCCCCCATACCAAATTATCAGTTAGGATTTAGAAGAAACCATTCTACAATAGACCAGGTCAATAGAATAATGAATATTATAGAAAAAAGCTTGGAAAATAAAGAAATCTGCTCTTCTATATTTCTAGACGTAGCACAGGCATTCGACAAGGTATGGCACAAAGGTTTTATATTTAAGTTGGGACAAATAATAAGCTGAGGGAAATTGTAGCAGGTGCGCCTCAAGGCAGTATATTGGGCCCAACGTTGTACTTGCTTTACACGAGTGATCTACCACAAATAGAAAATGTTATGATAGCCACTTTTGCTGACGACAATGCAATAGTGGCAGTAGTATCGAACATTGACGATTCGACAAAAAAATTACAGAAGGCAAGTAATAAAATAAGCCAGTGGACTAAAGATAGGAAAATGAAGTTGAATGAAGCAAAATCGGTTCACATAAACTTCACCAATCGAAAAATAGTAAATCCACCACTAAATGAAACGAATGTAGCAATCAGCTAAAACTCAGCTAAATACGTAGGAATGACTTAAGATGTCGAGCTAAAGTGGAAAGATAATATAAAGAAGAAACACAACAACTAGAAAAAAAATATATAGAAAATTATTGGCTCCTAGGTAAGCCCAATTTGGCAATTGATAATAGTGTATTGATTTATAGCCACATCATTAAACCAATATGGCTACATAGCATTCAACTGTGGGGTTGTACCAAGAAGACTCACATTATCCAAATTCAAACCTTCCAGAATAAAGTTCTACGAGGTATGATAAATGCGTCATGGTAACAATGTTACATACGTAAAAGTCGCATCCAGAGGGGCTTAGAAATTTCTTTGGTTGTATATGAAATTAGAAATTGTGCTACAAAGCATAGCGTTTCATACATGCGTTTTTTCTCTGGATGAATTTGTTATGTTAATGGGTTTAAAATGTTGTTTTCATATTTACAGCTGGGCCTCCTCATTTGTCTCTAAGTTGCCATTTTGGTTTTTGACAGGGCATGTTGTGTTTTCTTTTTACCCGGTTCTGATTGGCATGCTGCTTAACTTAGGATGCCATCTGCCGTATCTCCGTTTGTCTCTTCTAGCGGTCTTCTTTACTTGCTTTGCTAAGCTCCGGTATTGTGGAGATCTGTTAATATTTTCAGTGGTCAATAGTTGCAAGTTTTATTTAACTCATTGTTGCAAGTTTTACTCAACTCATGATTTAACATTTAAACTTGATAACAGGCAAATTATACATTTGTCTCAATTTCATAATCAAAGCTAAAAATTACAACTTCCAAAATCGTCTTTTTGATTTTACAAATTAACAACACAACGTATATTTGCTTTTTTTTATTATTGACTTTTTATTTAAATAAATGTTTTCTAATTAGAATAAATGTTTTTTGATTCATTTCGAAATTATAGAACCTCAATATAGAACTGCATAATTTTGAAACGTCTAAGATGAAAATCTTACTAAGTTTTCCTTTTTTCCCTGATCCTTTTTCAATATATATTTGAATATTATATGTATATACTTATTTTTTATATAATTTAACAACAGCGTAATTTATTTTTTAACGTGAATACTTGAATTTATGTATACATATCTACATACGACTACAACGTCTTATTCATACACATAAATATGTAATCATCAATAACAGATCTGCAATGATTTTAACCGGTAAAGTATCAACAATGAATAAATCTTTTATAAGAATTGTTAAAAAAGATTTTTATTTAGAATAACTAATTTTCATATATGTTAGCTTTTAAGGGTACATATATAGATATATTTACGTTACGTACAAATTTTAAATAACAACGAGCAGTTATTTTTATTGCATTTAAATGTATATGTATATTCACAAAATGTTTAAACTATATATTAAAAAGTAGTAAGGTCAAAATCTCGATAGAGTGTCCGCCTAGAAAGCTGTAAGTCACTTGTTTGAGTTTAAATTGAGAAAAAAAGTCTTTCCTGACTCGTTGCTTTGATTATACTTTACGTTATCCATCTATTTTTAAGACGAAATTGCCGCTGTTTATTTCTAAATCTTTACAAAACATTATTAAATTACTTTTAACTTTTCTAACACCTTTTTAAATTTTCTAGGAAGTACAGAAGTTTAATGTATACATACATATGAACATATACATATGCATGCATGTATGTATTTATATTTTAAGTCAAGTTGTCAAATACTCATGACTGGTCAAAATTGGCGTATGGTTTTTCCGAAACTTCATGTTAAAAACAAAATTTTATTGATTTTTATTTCAAACAAGTAAAAAACTGTTATCCATGCTTATACGAAATATGAATGCTTTTTACAATATTTATTATCTGAAATCGTTATAAAATTTTATCGTACAATTAATAAATTTTTTTTTGTAAAAGTTTAGAGTACGCAGTTGAAAAGGGAAGAAAAGACCAAACCATAAATGGTTGTAAGTACTATTATTTTATTTTGGCTGAATAAGTTTGTCAATTTATTCGATTTTTATTTAAAGTTTATATGTTGCAGTAACATTTTCAAACAGTAAGTGCTCTCATTCCTATTTTATTTTTACTCAGTTCTTTGTTTTTGGTGTAATACGTGTGCTTCTTTGTTTTTGGGTTTATTTTCTGCGATTTTCTTTAAGTTTATCACTTTTAGTTTACGTTGTGAACTAAAAATAGTTTTAAACTTTATAAAAATTAAGGAATCTTTTTTGCTAAACAAAAATAAAAGTATAATTTTTGCCACAAAAACAAAAATACCTAAAAGTGGTTAAAAAATATTTCTTACATTATAATAATATCAAAAAATTAAATATAAACTGAAAAAAAAATGACAGAAAAAAGTAAATGACCATATTATACACAAACCGTTGTATAATAATGATAATTATGTATACTTATGTAAATTAAATAAGAGGGTAACACGAATGTAAGACAAATAAAAAGTTGAAAAAAGTTAATAACCACTCAGTGAACATGGAGAATGACTCTAGAACTCGCTTACCACGTCGATTATTTGTTGTAATGTTAACCCAAATTTTACCTCCAGTGGTTCAGACTCATTTGCAACGGGTCTTTCTAATGTATTGTAAGTATCTAGTAAATGATGAAGTAATCGTTTTTCATGGGGTCCTTGAAAACTTTCTGAAAATATAGAAAAGAAAGAAAACATACTTTTAATACCGCACATTTTTTAAGTTTCATAAAAGGAGAATAATAAACATTTTACATGAATAAAATTTAAACTTTATGTATTCATGTATGAATTTAAATATATATTCAAGCACTTACACAATACAGGCACGCAAAGGCAATAAAGAAAAAAAAATTCAAATACAAACAATTGCAAAGAGCATTTTTCTCGTAAACAAGCCAAAATACATTTTTAAAAGCAACTGTTTTTAAGAAAGTATTTTTAAACATTTACAATATATTGTAATCGACATAGCATATTTTATAAAAAAACTTAATGCACACCTGTTGATAAATTTTCATATGTTATTATTGAGTCCAGTATCAAGTGTTTCTATTCCATTTTAATTAAAATCTGATCTGATCAGCACATAACCGATCGCAATGTGTATTGTCTAGATATGTGAAAGTGTTACAGAATATTATAAAAATGTCTGTTAAATATTTCTCTTCAATTTTTAGGACATTAGTAACTTTATAGTTAACATACCTAGAAAAATGTATATTTGGCTCTTACTTGAGTTTCGCTTTGTGCTACCCGAATTCCCTGAAATGCTCGCCAGTTAGTTTTGGTAACAACCATAATTCAAATATCAAATTTGAAGAAATTTCATCAACTCGTTCCGTAGATATGGTGCAAAATGTAAAATCGGCCCGCAGATCTTTCCAAAAAATTTATACGTTCATTGTATTAGTACCAAGAATTTAAATATAAAATTTGAATGAAATCGGTAGATTATTTCTCTTTATATATGCAAAAATGTATATTTGGACCGTAGTAAAAGTCCAGTTGTTGAACCCTGATTTCTTCCAAAAGTTGGGAGGTTTCACGGACGGTTAGGCGAAGCTTATATATGAAATTTCAAGTAAATCGGTTGAATATTTTCTTCAAAATGGTCAAAAATGTAAAACAGGCCCGCTAAAAAGTGCAGTTATGTATGCCAAAAGTTGATTAATCCGTGCTATGTATGAAATGAAGCTACATATAAAATTTCATCAAAATCGCTTCAGCCGAACTTGAGATACACGCGTGCACACACAGACCGACAGGTTGTTAAAAATAGTTTATTTACACTTCCCTACTGTGGAGAAGTGTATTCTCACCGAAAACTCGATGTGCAAAATTTGTTGCCATCACATAACCTACCTATTGTATACACAATACAGTCGGTAAAAAAAGGTTAAGAAAATTATTAATGCTGAAAATTTAAAATGCTGATGCTGAAAAAATAATTTCTCTAAGCTCATTTAAAATTTCAAAGAAAAACTCCTAGCATGTAGCTTGTGAGGCAAACCTATTTAAATTCGAAACCTTTATATTACATTTAACAGTTGTAATTTGACGCTAAATTTTGGTTGAAATAGTTTTTTATTTTAAATATTATTTATCTATTTTATGCTGTCAATAATTTAATATCGCTAATAGTAACAAATGACAAAATAATTTTTCTCGATAAATATTTCTCGATATAATCTAATATAATAATGTCAATTAATGCTACACATTGTTCAGCGTCATCGTAATGACTTTCATAGTGCTAATATTATTATCTACCATTATTAGGTGCATATGTACATATATACCTAACTTACTTTTAATATTCAATGTTGCAGGTTACATCTAATATTTTAAATTTAATTACATAAAAATAAATTGAAAATATAAATAAGTTTGCCAGAGTTATGAGAATTTGCACAGCGATTTTTAAATTCATGAAATGAAAACGAATAAAACATATAGTTTGATATAGTTATCTATTATCATTTCCTTTTTCGCACTTTTCCAAAAAATTTTTGAAAAAAGTGCTTATTAGTTTCACTCTGTCCGTCCGTCCGTCCGTCCGTCCGTCCGTCCGTCCGTCCGTCCGCCCGTCCGTCCGTCCGTCCGTCCGTCCATCCGTCCGTCCGTCCGTCAGTCCGTCCGTCCGTCCGTCCGTCCGTCCGTGGACACTTTTTTTGTTTATAAAACTTTTACACCCTTGAAGATAGAAAGCTGAAATTTTGTGTGTACATAGATCTTTACTAGAAACTTATTTCCGTAGAACAAAATTTTTACCTATCTCCCCCCCTCTAGAAGCTATACCCCCCCAAAACCCTAAAAATGGTCTTTTTTAACTATTCGCTGCAAAGAAACCATAAGCATTTTTGAAATTCTGCAAACGCAGAAAGGCAGCGGCTTAAAGTTGGGTCAAACCAATGGTTTGTATTGTAGCACTTTTCCCTTCAACAAGTGAAAATTCTGCTTTTAAATACAGTCTATGTATACCTATCAAACTATTAAAATTATTTTCATTCATATACAAAACTATTTCTAGAATTGCATATATTTAGGATGACGCATATATGCAGTGTTTGAAATAAAGCAAAAATTAATATAAAAAGGGGTTAACATAATGCTCGATTTTAAGGGTTAATTGTGTGAGTTAAGAGAAATAATTATATTTTTTAATTTCATGGAATTTACCGTTAACTTTTTGTTTCGGAAATATAAGGTGTCAAAAATTCAAATTTTACA
The DNA here is from genome assembly GCF_029603195.1 of Condylostylus longicornis. Taxonomy (NCBI): domain Eukaryota; kingdom Metazoa; phylum Arthropoda; class Insecta; order Diptera; family Dolichopodidae; genus Condylostylus; species Condylostylus longicornis. Next base: position 66,699 of record NW_026578261.1, on the reverse strand, counting down.
AATTTCAAGAGGTGATAACTTGAGAGGGGGTGGAGATGGAAAAAAATTTTCTTCTAACAAAATGAACTATTTGTCAATGTCTAAAAGCTCCTAAAATTTCAAGCTTCTACAGGCTGGGGTCTAGAAGAAAAATGACATAAAAAATTTGGAAAAAAAGGACTTTAGATAACGGTAAATTTGAACGGCCATTTTGTTTTTCTAAAGTTTAACTATAGTATACCACGCTAGGGGAAGCAAGCCACTGCCTTTCTGCGTTTGCAAAATTTCAAAAATGCTTATGGTTTCATTGCAACAAATATTTAAAAAGGGCCATTTTTAGGGTTTTGGGGGGGTATAACTTCTAGAGGGGGGGAGATAGGTAAAAATTTTGTTCTACGGAAATAAGTTTCTAGTGAAGATCTATGTACGTATGAAATTTCAGCTTTCTATCTTAAAGGGTGTAGAAGTTTTGTAAACAAAAAAAGTGTCCACGGACGGACGGACGGACGGACGGACGGACTGACGGACGGACGGACGGACGGACGGACGGACAGAGTGAAACTAATAAGCACTTTTTTCAAAAAATTTTTTGGAAAAATGCTAAAAAGGAAGCACTTTTCCCAAATGGCTTGAAAATTATTTTTAATGTAGCTGTGAAAAACTCCTTGAGAACGAACCAAGCCGTCCTTTGAATTTTTTTTACAAGAAATGCAGCCAAATGACCTTGAAGTGTTATTTCATGTTTCAAGGAGTGGTAAAAAGACAATATACTATTAATAGAGCAGCATGATGTAATATTAGTAGAACAGTAAGAAAGCCAAAAATTAATTTTGAAATTTATCAATTTTTAAATCAATTTATAACATAGAAAAGGCTTTGGAGAATTTTTTTAATTATTCCCAGAAAGTCAAGTGAGACTGCAGATACAATATAAAATGTTAAATGTGCAAAAAAAGTGAAGTATTTACTATCGTACGTTTCCAAAACGTAATAAATTTTTTTCCTACAATGTAAAAAAAAAGTCAAGTAAAAGACTACTAAAGACAACACAATATTAGGGAAAAGATATATAAAATTGCAAGACGCAATAAAAGCAATCATAAGAAGGGGCTAGATTAACTTTTGTATCGACATCTGTGAGGAGTGCAATATTGATACGTGTTAATTTTCATAATACGTAAGTTTCAATTAATTTCATTATATTAGCATTATTAATTTGTGATTTACTGAAAGAAATCTGAAACTTATATTTATATTTTATAATTTGAATTTTTTAAATAAATTTCATAAATTTAGTTAGATAAATTTTTTAATTCAGTTAGGTTGATTGTTAAGTTCAGGAATTTCATCCGTTCTTCCGTAATTTGTGTAAGAGGCCATCAGTTTATCAATTGATTTCAATTGAATGATTTTTCCACCTGCAGTACAGGAAAATTGAGCAAATTGTTGGAGTTTCTATTTTTCACTTAATTCCAAAGTTTCAAAGAATTATTTTCTTTTAGAATTTCGCACTTGTAATCAAATCCTTTATCAATTGTTTGTCTGAATAATATTTTAAATATATTTAATTTTTAGTATTTCAACTTATTTATATTTTGATTTGCCAAAATGTAATTTCAAAAATGTAAATTTTCAAATTTTCCAAACATTTAACAATAAAAGTAAATCTATATTAGCTTCGTATTATACTTTCAATTACTTTTTGTTGCCTTTAATTAAAAATTGAAGCAAAGCGAATTAAATGAAAGGCATTTAAGGAAAGGTGTTCTAATGTTATATTATAAAACTAGAAATGTTTTTTTCTGCTTTGAAACTCCTGAAGAAGCATAGAAGTTTTCTATAATTTGAAATTCATTTTCTTTTTATATGTATAAAATTCTCAAATTCAAGATACCGAAAACAAGGTACACCAAACTTCTTGGATATTTTTTAATTTAAAGAAAAGAATTACATACTTTATCATTTCGAAATTGATGAGTTCTGCATTTTAAATTTGTGTAAATATTTTCCTGTAGGAAAATAACACAATTGTATTGTGAATTAATTTAACTAACTTCTATTTCTCATTCTGTTTTTTTTTTATAAAATTGTCTCTAATCATCGTGTGAGTTGTTTTGTATGAAAATGTACATACAAAATCTCATTAATAATTTATATATATGTAGGTCGATTTTCTTTTAAAGTAAATTTTGTGATTCACACTAAATTTTGTTTGGTTGAAAAATAAAAAATTCATGATATTGGTCAGTAAAATTGTTTAAAAAAGTTTTATAAATTGTATTTGTATTTTCTGGTGTTGCTTTCCATTGTATTGCAAATATAATAAAAGTTAATATAAATTTTTCAAATGTTTTTGAACAAAATTTGAGAAGTTCAGTAGTAAAATTTTGAAATTGATTTTACATAAAATTTTATGCTACTCTACGTATTTTAAAAAAATATTATATTTAAAATTTTTTTTCCTCACTTCATTTAGGAGTATTAGAACCCTTCATTGAGTTTTTTTAGAGTCAATCTTCAGTTTCACAAAGCTAGTTATTCTTTTTTTATATAACGCTATATACAAAAGGACGTGGTACGTGGCAAACGGTGTTTATTAAATTTTATACAAACATTAATTATACGTTTATTACTTTACTTGACGTCCAAGTAACTTGAATATCTTCTATTCGATGTTGAGTCTATAACTTATAACATGTTGCAAATGTGAATTTATTATTACTTACAACGTGTCTGAATTTTAAACTAATGTTGTTTAAAATTTAACAAATCACAAATTGATTTGTTTTTTTTTTTCGTTTAATCGAAGGTATAAATTTTATAATGGAAAGATTCTCGCCACAACAATCTTCACATTATCTCTAAAGTTCTTTTTCCAATTAATGTTTGCCTCTCTGGAAGTGTTAAGACACAAAAGAGTATTTAAACCAATATTTTTCGCAAGCGACCTTAATATTCGGTGAAGAATGCATAACGCATAAAAAATAAATCTCAATTTGTTTAAAAAAACTGTGGGAATAAAGAAAATTGTTCTTTCCGCATTACAAATTTGTTTAAAAACAAATAAAAACGTCTCAGTAGGTATAAACCGATTGAATTATATACGCCACATTTCATTACCGACCGTATAGTGTAAACAATAGGTAGGGTATGTGATGGCAACAAATTTTGCATATCGAGTTTTCGGTGGGAATGCACTTCTTCATAGTAGGGAAGTGTAAGTAAACTATTTTTAGCAACCTGTCGGTCCGTCGGTCTGTCGGTCTGTCGGTCTGTGTGTGTACGCGTGTATCTCAAGTTCTGCTGAACCGATTTTGATGAAATTTTATATGTAAGTTTATTTCCACCATGGCACGGATTGATCAACTTTTGGGATATATCAGGCCTCGGGAACTGCACTTTTTAGCGGGCCTGTTTTACATTTTTGAACATTTTGATGAAAATATTCAACCGATTTACTTGAAATTTCAAAAATGAGCTTTGCTCGACCGTCCGCGACAATTGCTAACTTTTGGAAGAAATCAGGCATCAGCAACTGGACGTTTACTACGGGCCAAATATACATTTTTGCGTATATAAAGGGAAATAATTGACCGATTTCATTGAAATTTAATATATGAACTCCTCATATTAAAACAATGAACATATAAATTTTTTGGAAAGATCAGGGCTCGAAAACTGTTTTGCGGGCCGATTTTACATTTTTCACCATTTTGAAGAAAATATTCAACCGATTTACTTGAAATTTCATATATGAGCTTTGCCCGACCGTCCGCGAAAATCGCTAACTTTTGGAACAAATCAGGCATCAGCAACTGGACGTTTACTACGGGCCAAATATACATTTTTGCGTATATAAAAGGAAATAATTGAGCGATTTCATTGAAATTTAATATTTGAATTCCTTGTATTAAAACAATGAACATATAAATTTTTTGGAAAGATCAGGGCTCGAAAACTGATTTGCGAGCCGATTTTACGTTTTCACCATATCTACGGAACGAATTAATGGAATTTCTTGAAATTTATTATTTGAGTTCTGGTTAACTGGCGAGCATTTCAGGGAATTCGGGTAGCACAAAGCGAAACTCTACTAAGAGCCAAATTTACATTTTTCTAGGTATGTTAACTATAAGCTTACTAATGTCCTAAAAAGACATTTTTATAAAATTCTGTAACCCTTTCACTTAACTAGACAATATACAACGCGGTCGGTTATGTGCTGACCACATCAGATTTTTGTTGTATTGCAATTACTCGAGCTTGTGAAATCATTCCATAGAAACTTCACCAGAAATTTTTCTGACCTATGTATATGTACTTGTCTGAATATGTATAAAATCTATGTCACAAATTCAATTGTGAACCGTTATCTTTTTTAAAGAAACCGTCATATATACGAAATCAAGTAACCGTTTGAGCTTATGCGAATGGAAGCTTTTCAACTTTTAACTTGACCATCATTTGACCTTCCATCCATCTTTACGCTAAAAAATGTAACAAACCTTTCGGGCAACATTTCATTTGGAAGTAATTATGTTTGTTACGTAATTGGGGACATTTCATAATAACGAATGTTATATCTTCATCTGACATTTTAAAATGTGAATTTGTTATACTACAAGTTAACAACTTGTGTTTATTTTAGCTAACAAATTTTAATTTTAAAAGTTGATTAAGTACAGTAATTGAAAAATTGAAGTGTGTAGTAGACTTTCTTTACTACATAAAACACATCAAGTTCATTTTATATTGCAAATATTATAAAAGGATTTTTCATTTGTCTATATATATATATGCATCTATGTGTTTTAAGATATTAATTTTTGTTATAATCTTTTAGTTTATATCGATTATGCGTGACAATCAAAAACTTTCAAAACAGAAATCATATTTTTTTTTTCTACTAAGTGAAAAAATCTCGAAAGACGAAGAAGGACGGCTCTATCTGCCTTTTCCTCCGACGGTGGGGGAGCGTGACTCCCACCCTAAAACATCACCTAAATTCTGAACGGATAAAACTGGTCCTACAGATCAGCTATTACCTCCGCGCTAACTTGGTTTTTCCGTACAAGAATTAAATACCTTCCATAAGGAATAAATCGAATGGTCTTGTTCGTTTAAGTCTTTCTGTCATAACGCCATTGCCTAGCAGCCGAGCTGCTTCCATATTTACATGCTGTTCTAAACGAATATGTACATGCTGTTCTATGCTTTATGCTTTGTAGCACAACTCCTAATTTCATCCACAACCAAAGGAATTCCTAAGTCCCTGTGGATATCACTGTTACGTATATCCCATGGCGCATTACCCATGCCCCGTAGAACTTTATTCTGGAAGGTTTGAATTTTGTTAATGTGAGTCTTCTTGGCACAAACCCCACAGTTGAATGCCATATCGTCATATTGGTTTAATGATTTGGCTATAAATTAATATCTTATTATCAACTGCCAAATTGGACTTACGATCTAGGAGCCAATAATTTTCTCTATATTTATTTTTTAATTCTATGTGTTATGCTCTTTCCACCTTAGCTTAACATCTAAAGTCATTCCTAGGTACATTGCTGAGTTATGGATCGCTACGTTCGGTATTAGGCCCCTATTTTCTATTATTGGCTTCATTCTTCTTAATAGCAGCTTTTCAAAAAGCTTAGACATCATTGGTAACAATGAAATGGGCCTGTAAGACTTTGTTTCCTTCAAAGATTTTCCGGGTTTGGACACCATAGTTACCTCCGCGACTTTCCAAACACAAGGAACATACCCAAAATCCATAGCTGCATTCACGATTTTTGTCAGATGTTCCAATGCCTCGTCTGGTAGCTCTCTCAGTACTTCCGCAGTAATTAGTTCAAAATCTGGCGATTTTTTCAACTTCAAGGATCTTATCTCTTCCGCAATTTCTAATTGAGTAAGTGGAGTTATGCTGCCTGCTTTATTTGCGATAGATTCTACCAAAAATACATCTAAGATTATTCTGTTTGGCGTGAATATGTTTTCTAAGTGATCAGCAAACAATTTGGCCTTCTCTATATTGCTATCGTTCGGCCTTCTCTCTCTTTTTGCTCTTTGCCACCTTTCATAAGGAATATGTTTCGTATGTTGCCGATTTAAATTCTTGGATTTTTCTTTTAAGTACCGGGGAAAGTCTGTTTAAAACAGTTTTATCATCAGGATGACACGAACGTTGCCATCTCCATGAAGTTTTTTGTATGATTTTAATAAATCCTTTTAACTCCACATCTAATTATTATCTTGATTGCATATTGGTATTTACGTCAATATTGTTCATTATTTCGTATTTAAAACTCACCTAAACTGTAGTGCTATTTGTTAAACTGGGCCTAAATAATGTTTTAGTTATTATATTTTTTCACTTAGTTTTAATATAACAGCAGAGTGATCTGATTTGAATTCATAGTTATCTTCAAGGCTTAGAAAATTTTCTGATATTTTTTTGGTTATCAGGAATATTCAGGAATCTTGTTAGTGTCAGTAGGCCAATAAATAGGAGTGTCAGTGGAGTGATAGCAACAACCTAGCTCTTGAATAGCTTTTATTAGCTCTCTTCCTTTAGTTGAGGTGAATCTAGAACCCCAATCTGTATGTTTGGCATTATAGTCACCCCCTATTAGATATCTGTTTCCATGCTTGTACAGGAGATCTTTAAAACTATTTTTCTTAATGCTGTAATTTGGTGGACAGTATACATCGAAATAAGCTGAATTTCAGCCGTTTCTATCTTGAATTCTTCATTATGGTCTATACTTTCTTTTTTTAGTATTGCACAACCTCCTCTTGGCTGATTGCTCGGATGTACCGCTTTATAGCAATCATAGACTTTTATTTTAAGGTTCGTATAATATGTCAAATGAGCCTCTGGCAGCAAACAAATATCTATATTTCTCGTTTTGGGAAAGACCTCCAATTCTTGTTTTTTATTAAGAACACCATTAGCACTCCAAGTTACTATATGTATCTCATTTACGTACATCTTTTCTTAATTTCTTTGGTGTCCCCGTATACACTTCAGTGTATCTATTTTCTATTTTTAATAATCTTTTAGAGATCTCGTCAATTCTAATCAACATACTTTGCATCAATTGCATTATGTCTGCGTCAGTTCTTTTTACTTGTGGGAAATTTTTCTCAGGTTCCTTCATTTTCCTGTTTTGTGGGGTTTTGCTTTGAAGCGCTTGTGAATACGATACTCCCTTTAACACCTTGCTATGTGCTGTCTATTTATTCTCGTTATTCTGTCTATTTTTGGAGTTCCTTGTTCGTTAAATTTAACTTGGTTTTGTTTGGTTTTATTCTTTTTCAATCTTCTTTTTTGCAATTCTTTTGCAACCAAACAACCTCGATAGCTAGCAGGATGTGCCTCATTGCAGTTCACACATTTGGACTGAAAATTATCCTTCTTGTTGCACTCTGCTGTCATATGATTACCAGTACATTTTACACATTTAGCCTCTCTTTGGCAAAACTTTTGTGTGTGTCCAAATCTCTGGCATCTCTTGCATTGCGGAATGGATTTGCTGCTTCTAAGAGCTTAAATTTTTACTCTCATGTGCTGTAAGTATTCTATTTTAAGGATCATGGTTATTTCTATCGAATGGTCAAAAGATAACATACAGAGGGGAAGTTTCACTGAAATATATTTTCCATTTTCTTTCTTCCTTTTGATTTTATTTACAACATCTAGACATTTAAAGCCTTTGCTGAAAAGCTCCTGTTTTATATCCTTTGGCTCACACGATGGATGGAGATTTCTAGCCATAACTTTAACTAGCTTTGCCAGTTTATTCTCATACGTGTGCCACTCCAGTCTAGCCTTATTTATAGCTTTTGTTAGTAATATGTATTCATTTTCATTTTCCACATTTATTTTTAATTGGTCATTATTCATCATATTGACCCTAACGTTTATTCTTTCTTCTTTTAATATCTTAACTATATGGGAGTAGTTCTTAATATTGCTTAATATAACCGGGGAAGGCTTGTGCTTTTTTAGGATTCTCAGCCTTCATTTTAGAGCTGGTTTTATTATTTTTGTTACTGTCCTTTCTGAATCTATTTCAGGAGACTTTTCCATTTTTCGCTTCTTTGCATTATTCTGTTTTAGGATCTAGTCAGTTTCTATAGCCAGTTCTTCCTCGTCGGTTCCATATACAATAATTTCCGCATCTTTGTTTTATTTTCTGTTGATGCAGATTTTAGTTGATTTTTTAAATATACATTCTCTGCCTGTAATTTGCAGATCTCGTTTTGTAGCACCTTTCAAAGACTCTCTAACAGGACTTTCTCTCGAGTCCTGAGTATTCAATTTACTCTCCTGTATAAGATGTCTTTTCATATTACCCTCTTGGGTTTTCATTTTTTTGTGTTCTGCAAACTTATTTGACTTTTTCTCAGAGTTATCATCCTTAACTCTATCCTCTTTCTCTGCAATCATCAATAGGGGTGATCGCATGACCCCCGATCTCTTTCTAAATGGGTCCATCGACGTCGATCTACTATGAAATAAGTGGTCTCCCCCAGAATTCATGAGACCAGCCTCCGAAGAGTGTGGATTTTCCAGCATTACTCAATTACCACCTGGGGTATTCAATCCTTGTGTTTTATTCATTGCATTTGTTTGTTTTATTTCGGAGTTTTCTTATCCTAGCCTTCGAGAATAATTCCCTCGTACAAGGCAGCACATATGATCCCTGCCGTCCCTCAGGGATCAGTCACAGACCAGAGAGCCGCTCATTGTGAGCCCATCGCGTGTGGATTTCCATTTGGATTTTAGTGGACCACAAGCATATCTTACTGCGGATATTTCGTGGCTCAAGATTGGACCGGAAAACAGAAACAGTGTAGAAACAAAAATTATGGTTAACGTTGCTGAACGAAACTGAATAAGATTTTAGTTCGAGTCAAGTTCGAGGAGAAAAATTTTGTAATTTTTCTCTCTTTAACTCGTTTCTTTGATTACGTCATTCATCTGTTCTGCAGTTCTATGAAGAAATTTCCATTAAGTTAAGATTTTTAGGGTTGCTCTTTATTTTCATATTATTTGCTCATATATTATGTATTAACAAAATATCAGATTAAATTAAACAAATTCAGACGTATAAAACATGCTTGTATACATTATTGTTATAGTAAAAAATTCTAATATAACGCTTCAAGGTGAATTTATTATGTGATATAAATATAACGAAAAGGAAAAAAGACATGAATAAAAATCGTAAGATAAGGTAAGAGTTAATAATAAAGAAGTAGAAAAAAAACAAAAACGAGAAAATAAAATAATCACTTTCGCCAAGAACAAAAAAATTAACTTTTAACCTTTGCACAATAGTCTAATGAAAAAGGAATTAAAGTAACGCATTTCAGAAAAATAATGAGTAAAATTCTTATGATAATAGAATTTATTTTGAATGCGCACTTGAATCGAGTAAGTAGTTTTAATATATTATACTTACAAAATAAGTTACGTGAAAGAAGAATATATTCACAAAGTTTTTAGTTGTCAACCTTGAGTAATTTTTTTATTTACAAGACGTAAAGAAAAAAACAAATAACAAATACCCGGAAAAACATTTTGAAAGACAAAAAAATGCATATATGTATGTATATACATTTTACAAAAAATAAAGTTGGGTCAAACCAAGGGTTTGTATTGTAGCACTTTTCCATTAAACAATTGAAAATACTGCTTTTAAAAACAGTCTATGTATACTACCACACTATTAAAATTATTTTCATTCATATGCGAAACTACTTCTGGTATTGCATATATTTAGGATGAACGATTTATGCAGTTTTTGAAATAAATCAAAAATTGACATAAAGAGGGGTTAACATGATGCTAGATTTTAAGGGTAAATGTGCGAGTTAAGAAAAATAGTTATACTTTTTAATGTCATGGAATTTACCGTTAGCATTTTGCGTTTGTAGAAATTTGAAAAAGCTTGCGGTTTCGGAAATATAAGGTGTCAAAAATTCAAATTTTACAAATTTCAAGAGCCGATAACTTGAGAGGGGGTAGAGATGGAAAAAAATTTTCTTCTAATAAAATGAACTATTTGTTAATGTCTAAAAGTCCCTTGTAGAAGTTCAAGCTTCTACAGGCTGGGGTCTAGAAGAAAAACGAAATCAAAAATTTGGAAAAAAGGGACTTTATATAACGGTAAATTTGAACGGCCATTTTGTTTTTCTAAAGTTTAACTATAGTATACCGCGCTAAGGGAAGCAAGCCGCTGCCTTTCTGTGTTTGCAAAATTTCAAAAATGCTTATGGTTTTATTGCAACAAATAGTTAAAAAAGGCCATTTTTTGAGTTTTGGAGGGCTATAACTTCTAGAGGGAGGGAGATAGGTAAAAATTTTGTTCTACGGAAATAAGTTTCTAGTAAAGATCTATGCGCGTATTAAATTTCAGCTTTCTATCTTCAAGGTTGTAAAAGTTTTGTAAACAAAAAAAGTGTCCACGGACGGACGGACGGAGTGAAACTGATAAGCACTTTTTTTCAAAAAATTTTAGGAAAGTGCTAAAAAGAAAACGTATTACGGAAGTATAGCTTGTTCTACCACATAAACTTACTTATAATGAAAGTTAGACAATAGTGAATTTATTATGAAAATATGATGCAAAAGGAATTCTGAATTCTTGTCATATTTTATTTTATTGCGTCTTTAAACAGTTGTTAATTCTTTTAGGTACATTTCAAATATTTGGCACCAAAATTTTTAACTTATGTACTTTGCCTATTTATCAGTTTACCGAGCCTTTATCTGTTTATAAAATTTTTTATGTCTTAAACGGAAACTTCAGATATAATAACAGAAAAAATCTGATGTGGTCAGCACATAACCGACCGCATTGTGTATTGTCTAGTTAAATGAAAGTGTTACAAAATATTATAAAAATGTCTGTTAAATACTTCTTTCCAATTTTAAGGACATTAGTAAGCTTATAGTTAACATACCTAAAAAAATGTAAATTTGGCTCTTAGTAGAGTTTCGGTTTGTGCTACCCGAATTTCCTGAAATGCTCGCCAGTTAGTTTCGGTAACAACCAGAACTCAAATATCAAATTTCAAGAAATTCCATCAATTCGTTCCGTAGATATGGTGAAAAATGTAAAATCGGCCCGCAGATCAGTTTGCGAGCTCTGATCTTTCCAAAAACTTTACATGTTCCTTGTTTTAATGCGAGGAATTCAAATATTAAATTTAAATGAAATCCGTTGATTATTTCTCTTTATATACACAAAAATGTATATTTGGCCCGTAGTAAACGTCTAGTTGCCGATGCCTGATCTTTCCAAAAAATTTATATATGTTCATTGTTTTAATGCGAGGAATTTAAATATTAAATTTCAATGAAATTGGTTGATTATTTCTCTTTATATACACAAAAATGTATATTTGGCCCATAGTAAACGTCTAGTTGCCGATGCCTGATTTCTTCCAAAACATAGGAATTTTCGCGGACGGTCGAGCTGAGGTTATATATAAAATTTCAAGTAAATCGATTGAATATTTTCTTCAAAATGTTCAAAAATGTAAAACAGGCCCGCTAAAAAGTACAGTTCCCGAGGCCTGATATATACCAGAAGTTGATCAATACGTGCCATGGTGGAAATAAACTTACATATAAAATTTCATCAAAATTGGTTCAGCCGATCTTGAGATACACGCGTGCACACACAGACCGACAGACCGACAGGTTGCCAAAAATAGTTTATTTACGCTTCCCTACTATGGAGAAGTACGTTCCCACCGAAAACTCGATATGCAAAATTTGTTGCCTTCACATAACCTACCTATTGTTTACACAATACGGTTGGTAAAAAAAGGAAAACCAGATGTTAGTTGTTTTGAACAGAATATTTTGCAATATTCAAAAATTTTTCTACTCAAACTTGACACGTCAGCATATACCGAAACTGACCATGCTACTTACATTACACATCATGCTACTCACTCTTGAGTTTAAGCGGGATTTGTATAAATGCGTTTCCCGTATAATCGTTTCTGTTAAAGTTTAAAAAACGGGGAAACGTTTTTGTCCGGGATTCCTTTATTTCTTTTTCTCACCTTCAACGTTACGATAGGAATTTTTAAAAGATCTTTTATTAAACACCGTCTAGCGAGTATGTGTAGCACTATGTAAGAAAGGCCAGTATGTAAGCTTAGGTTAGGATCATCATCGATGCGTAGCTCATACAAAGAGATCCCAGAATGAATGTAAGATAATCTTTCCATGATTTTCAATCATTAGCGTCTGAAAGGCAACAGAAATAGCGAAGTGTCTGTGTGAAAAATGGGGTATTGATAAAACAATATGTAAGAAAGAACCAAGAAATGCCCCGGGAATGGGCTAGAGATGTTGGTCAGAACGTAAAATTTCTCACTTTATTAAAAGTTTTTTTGCATGTCTCTAATAAGAGACTTTTACTCGATAAAGTCACCTTATTTTCAAATTCAGATTTCCATTAGACGTTTCAAACTTATTAAATTAGGATAATGTTGCTAACGACCTTGAAAAAGATTGAAAAATTTGGCTGGACTGTAAATGAGTAAAAGAGTTTTATTTTTATAATTTTATACACACAAGATGGTTTTAAACCTGAAAGAGGTACTTCAAACACTCCCAACTATCTCAGTATCAATTACTAACTACGAACGTTTATTCAGAAAATTATAGTGTTTGAACAAGATCGTTCAAACGACTTATTTATTTTAAGTGTGGAAAAAGAAAAATATTAAATAATCCATATATAGTAATATCAATGTATTATAATCTCATTTTCATAGTGATTATAATCATAGACAAAGTGCAAAGGAGGTTGCGGGTGGGGTGGCACTGTGGGACTCAGCCTTAACCAAAGCAAGAAGACCCTGGTGTCCTTCAGTAGGAGAAGAAAGCTGGAGCGTCTGCGTACAATATGCGGACAAACAATAGAAAGAAAAACTGAGATGATATGTCAAGGTATGTATGTTATTTGAAAGCAAGCTTCTTTGGCGAAGACACGGAGAAATGGGAAACGCGAAGGGTACCCGGGTGCTCATTATGTGTGTGCCGCTCCCGACATACGAGGCTGTGGTTTGAGGCAGAAGGATGTCGCTTAAAACGACAAGAAGGGACCTGGAATGTTTGCAGACACTTCCATGTATCTGCATAACTGGGGTATAAGGACGTGTGGCAATGGAGTCTCGTCTCGTTTTCGTTCTGTTGTCGAAATAGCGACGAAGAATGGTGTGGCAGTGTTCGGGGGATCGAGTTTGCTTCGAAGAAGATATAGTCTCGAGAAGAACTTAACCTTATTGCTGAGTAACAGAGCGGTCTGGAAGATGGATATTGCTGAGATGGGGCATTTCGCGCACTATCCCTCTTAGTCACACGCCATCATGTGGTACACAGATGGGTCAAAGAAATGTGTAGGGACGAGTGCGAGGTTATTTAGTCGAAGAAACAAATTCTTCGAACTCATAGGGTTGTTTCCTAGCGTGTTTTAGGCGGAAATACAAGCCATTGGCAGCTCAACTTTGAACGAGGATATCCGGGCAAGACAACTTCATCATGCCAGACAGGCAAGTTGTTATCAGAGCGCTGAATTTATTTTCAGTACTATCTGCGGCAGTGTTGAACTGCCTTGAGAACTTGAGCAAATTGGGTAGATGTAACTGTAAAAAATTTTATTAAATTTAATTCAAAAATTAATTTTTCTAAAGATACTTTTGAATTAAAGGTCTTCTAATGGAGTCCAATTTCATTTTGTTTTTACCGGCCGTATTGTGTGTACAATAGGTGATGGCAACAAATTTTGCATATCAATTTTTCGGTGGGAATAGTAAGGAAGTGTAAATAAACTATTTTCAGCTAATTGTCGGTCTGTGGGTCTGTCGGTCAGTGAGTACACAGGTGTATCTCAAGTTCGTTCAGCCGAACTTTTGATAAAATTTTGATAAAATTTTATATGTAGGTTTATTTCGAACATACCGAGGATTAATTAACTTTTGGCATATATAACAGCACTTTTTAGCAGGCCTGTTTTGTATTTTTGACCATTTTGAAGAAAATATTCAACCGATTTACTTGAAATGGAGAAGTACGTTCCCACCGAAAACTCGATATGCAAAATTTGTTGCCTTCACATAACCTACCTATTGTTTACACAATACGGTTGGTAAAAAAAGGAAAACCAGATGTTAGTTGTTTTGAACAGAATATTTTGCAATATTCAAAAATTTTTCTACTCAAACTTGACACGTCAGCATATACCGAAACTGACCATGCTACTTACATTACACATCATGCTACTCACTCTTGAGTTTAAGCGGGATTTGTATAAATGCGTTTCCCGTATAATCGTTTCTGTTAAAGTTTAAAAAACGGGGAAACGTTTTTGTCCGGGATTCCTTTATTTCTTTTTCTCACCTTCAACGTTACGATAGGAATTTTTAAAAGATCTTTTATTAAACACCGTCTAGCGAGTATGTGTAGCACTATGTAAGAAAGGCCAGTATGTAAGCTTAGGTTAGGATCATCATCGATGCGTAGCTCATACAAAGAGATCCCAGAATGAATGTAAGATAATCTTTCCATGATTTTCAATCATTAGCGTCTGAAAGGCAACAGAAATAGCGAAGTGTCTGTGTGAAAAATAGGGTATTGATAAAACAATATGTAAGAAAGAACCAAGAAATGCCCCGGGAATGGGCTAGAGATGTTGGTCAGAACGTAAAATTTCTCACTTTATTAAAAGTTTTTTTGCATGTCTCTAATAAGAGACTTTTACTCGATAAAGTCACCTTATTTTCAAATTCAGATTTCCATTAGACGTTTCAAACTTATTAAATTAGGATAATGTTGCTAACGACCTTGAAAAAGATTGAAAAATTTGGCTGGACTGTAAATGAGTAAAAGAGTTTTATTTTTATAATTTTATACACACAAGATGGTTTTAAACCTGAAAGAGGTACTTCAAACACTCCCAACTATCTCAGTATCAATTACTAACTACGAACGTTTATTCAGAAAATTATAGTGTTTGAACAAGATCGTTCAAACGACTTATTTATTTTAAGTGTGGAAAAAGAAAAATATTAAATAATCCATATATAGTAATATTAATGTATTATAATCTCATTTTCATAGTGATTATAATCATAGACAAAGTGCAAAGGAGGTTGCGGGTGGGGTGGCACTGTGGGACTCAGCCTTAACCAAAGCAAGAAGACCCTGGTGTCCTTCAGTAGGAGAAGAAAGCTGGAGCGTCTGCGTACAATATGCGGACAAACAATAGAAAGAAAAACTGAGATGATATGTCAAGGTATGTATGTTATTTGAAAGCAAGCTTCTTTGGCGAAGACACGGAGAAATGGGAAACGCGAAGGGTACCCGGGTGCTCATTATGTGTGTGCCGCTCGCGACATACGAGGCTGTGGTTTGAGGCAGAAGGATGTCGCTTAAAACGACAAGAAGGGACCTGGAATGTTTGCAGACACTTCCATGTATCTGCATAACTGGGGTATAAGGACGTGTGGCAATGGAGTCTCGTCTCGTTTTCGTTCTGTTGTCGAAATAGCGACGAAGAATGGTGTGGCAGTGTTCGGGGGATCGGGTTTGCTTCGAAGAAGATATAGTCTCGAGAAGAACTTAACCTTATTGCTGAGTAACAGAGCGGTCTGGAAGATGGATATTGCTGAGATGGGGCATTTCGCGCACTATCCCTCTTAGTCACACGCCATCATGTGGTACACAGATGGGTCAAAGAAATGTGTAGGGACGAGCGCGAGGTTATTTAGTCGAAGAAACAAATTCTTCGAACTCATAGGGTTGTTTCCTAGCGTGTTTTAGGCGGAAATACAAGCCATTGGCAGCTCAACTTTGAACGAGGATATCCGGGCAAGACAACTTCATCATGCCAGACAGGCAAGTTGTTATCAGAGCGCTGAATTTATTTTCAGTACTATCCGCGGCAGTGTTGAACTGCCTTGAGAACTTGAGCAAATTGGGTAGATGTAACTGTAAAAAATTTTATTAAATTTAATTCAAAAATTAATTTTTCTAAAGATACTTTTGAATTAAAGGTCTTCTAATGGAGTCCAATTTCATTTTGTTTTTACCGGCCGTATTGTGTGTACAATAGGTGATGGCAACAAATTTTGCATATCAATTTTTCGGTGGGAATGGTAAGGAAGTGTAAATAAACTATTTTCAGCTAACTGTCGGTCTGTGGGTCTGTCGGTCAGTGAGTACACAGGTGTATCTCAAGTTCGTTCAGCCGAACTTTTGATAAAATTTTGATAAAATTTTATATGTAGGTTTATTTCGAACATACCGAGGATTAATTAACTTTTGGCATATATAACTGCACTTTTTAGCAGGCCTGTTTTGTATTTTTGACCATTTTGAAGAAAATATTCAACCGATTTACTTGAAATTTCATATATAAGCTTCGCTCGGCCGTCCGCGAAACCTCCTAACTTTTGAAAGAAATCAGGCATCAGCAACTGGATATTTACTACGGTCCAAATATACATTTTTGCGTATATAAAGAGAAATAATCAACCGATTTCATTGAAATTTAATATTTAAATTCTTCGTATTAAAACAATGAACATATACATTTTTTGGAAAGATTATGGCTTGAAAACTGATCTGCGGGCCGATTTTACATTTTTCACCATATCTGCGGGGAACGAATTGACGGAATTTCCTAAAATTTCATATTTGGACAACGGGTTCGGGTAGCTGCCACAAAATTCCAAGAGTTTATTTTATATATTTCAAAAAATAATAAACGTATAAATATGAAATTTTGTATGTACACGTATATCCAAATACATTCTACATATGGTCTAAAAATTTTAATGGAATGGCGGCACCGATGGCTGCCGTTCAATTCCAAAAGCAAATTTTTTTATATTTGGACAAATAATAAAGTTAGATTTATAAAACTTGACAGTCGTGTGTATAAATTTAGGTCAGATAGATTCTTGAAGTTTTAATGGATTTGCTTGACAGTTTCGGGTACCTGCCATACAACCAAAAGCTAATTTTAATTATTTGGAAAAATAATAAAGTCAGATTCATGAAACTTGGCAATCGTGTGTCCAATTATAGAACAGACATATCCGTGAAGTTTCTATAGAATGGTTTCACAGGCTCGGGTAATTGCAATATAACAATGAAAGGTGCAGCGTATAATTCGATCGGTTTGTACCGACTGAAACATTTTTACTTGTTATAGTTATTATTTGGATCCGATTATATTAAGCGAATTATTACTGATTTCATTCGCACATAATAATATTAAAATTTCTTATTCATGTACCTTTTAAATATTTCATCATTGCAATGATGCATGTCAAGGATATTTTACAGCTTTAACCCGTTTTCTTATACGAACACACATTTTGAACATTTAAAAGTTATGCAAGGTTGTGATTAATAAATGAAGTAGATAACACTTCAGATTTACTGAGCAGGTAAATTTATAAAATTTTTGTTAATGCAAATGTATACTAGTGTTATGTAACAGGTACTTGTTTATATTTGTGTTATGTTTAAAAAATTCCATATAAGATAAGCATGTGAAACAAAACAAAAGAAAATCTATAAAATGTGACAAATACTCATAAAAACTCTATTTATATACTCATGCAATATACACATACTTTAAATTAGAAAATATAAATGTGATCGCCGTTAAGATTTTACAATTTAGCTGATTATGCTTTGCAAGGAAATTTATAAGATATTTCGTTTTAGTACGTTTCCGAACCAATTTGAAAAAATATGCCTATTAGTTTTATTCCGTCTGTCTGTTTATTTCTACCTAGTTAAAAATAGAAAAATGAAACTTCCATACAAGGAGACCTTAGTAAACACATTATTTTTCTATAAAAAAAGTATTTTCCCATTCCCAAAATAAGGGAATCTGAGATTGTTTTGAAAGGATTGTTTTGAAAGAATAAACTAAAACCGGAAACATATAGCTAATATTTTTATATTTTAACAACAAGCCAACAAACAATTTTTTTTTACAAAGTATTACGATTTGGCACCTTCGTTCCTGTTTTTTTCTTTAAATTCCACTGATCGTGTCACATTCTTATTATTTTTTTCTCAAAGGTTAATGAGGAAGGATGTATTATTTTTCATATACTTTTATTTTTTATGGTATTGATGAAGGATGTGTTGTTTTTCATATATTTTGTATTTCTCAATATGGTAAGTTGTGCAGTCTCGGCTAACAAAATTGTTAATGAAAGTAATATAATTTGTTACATTTCAACAGTTTAAGTTATTATCTCATTTCAGTTATTTAAAAGACACTTGTAAAATTGTTTCAAATAATTTCAATAAGTTCTTAAGTTATTAAAAATAAATACTTTCAAACCAATTTTTTTGTACATTATTATTTTAAAACTAGTTCAAACATGTTATATTTAGTGCTTGCAAGGTAAACAAGAGTAATATAATTATAAAATGGCTTGACCTGTGTATGTATGGCCTATCTTAATACTAAACACAAACGGACAAAAATTTACATAAGTATCCGTCATCACAATCGGAATTTTTTAATCATTTGCTGAGATACTATTTGTTTTAAAAATAAAGTTTGGTCAAACCAATGGTTTGTATTGTAGCACTTTTCCCTTCAACAAGTGAAAATACTGCTTTTAAAAACAGTCTATATATTTCCACCACATTAGCAAAATTATTTTCATTCATAAAAGAAATCTATTTTTAGGAGTGCATTTATTTAGGATGAACGATTTATGCAGTCTTTGAAATAAAGCAAAAATTAATATAAAGTGGGGTTAACATAATGCTCGATTTTAAGCGTTAATTGTGTGAGTTAAGAAAAATAATAATGATTTTTAATATCATGGAATTTACCGTTAGCTTTTTACGTTTATAGAAATTTGCAAAAGCTTGCAGTTTCGGAAATATAAGGTGTAAAAATTCAAATTTTACAAAATTCAAGAGGCGGTAACTTGAGAGGGGGTGGAGATGGAAAAAAATTTTCTTCAAACGAAATGAAGCATTTATTAGTGTCTGAAAGCTCCTAATATCAGGCTTCTGTGGTCTAAACGGTAAATTTAGACTTTAGATAACGGTGAATTTGAAAGGCCATTTTGTTTTTCTTAAGTTTATCTATAGTATACTGTGCAAGGGAAGCAAGCCACTGCCTTTTTGCGTTTGCAAAATTTCAAAAATGCTTATGGTTTCACTGCACTAAATAGTTAAAAAATAGCATTTTTAGGGTTTTACTGGGTGAGGGTGGTATAACTTCTGGAGGGGAGGGGGGGGGGGGGGCAGATAGGTAAAAATTTTCTTCTACGAAAATAAGTCTCTAGCAAAGATCTATGTACGTATTAAATTTCAGCTTTGTATCTTCAAGTGTGTAGAAGTTTTGTAAACAGACACACGGACAGATGGACGGACGGACGGACATAATAATAATATATGATAACTTTATATCTAACAAGAAACCTAACCATTGGTGCAGTGGTTATGGCGCCAGTCTGGGGTTTGACCCCGGTCAGGTCAATATAAAAATTATATCCAATATTATAGCTTTAATATACAATACTTATGAAGTAACAAATTAGTATGCAAGTAATTTTCATATATTCATAATTAATTCGATATTAAAAACGCCAACAAAAATAAGCAAAAATCTGATGTGGTCAGCATATAACCGACCGCATTGTGTATTGTCTAGTTAAATGAAAGTGTTACAGAATATTATAAAAGTGTCTGTTAAATACTTCTTTCCAATTTTTAAGACATTAGTAAGCTTATAGTTAACATACCTAGAGAAATGTAAATTTGGCTCTTAGTAGAGTTTCGCTTTGTGCTACCCGAATTCCCTGAAATTCTCGCCAGTTAGTTTCGGTAACAACCAGAGCCTAAATATCAAATTTCAAGAAATTCCACCAATTTGTTCTGTGGATATAGTGAAAAATGTAAAATCGGCCCGCAAATCAATTCTCGAGCCCTGATCTTTCCAAAAAAGTTATATGTTCATTGCTTTAATATGAGGAATTCATATATTAAATTTCAATGAAATCGGTTGATTATTTCTCTTTATATACACAAAAGTGTATGTTTGGCCCGTAGTAAATGTCTAGTTGCCGATGCCTGATCTTTCCAAAAAATTTACATGTTCATTGTTTTAACACGAGGAATTCATATATTAAATTTCAATGAAATCGGTTGATTATTTCTCTTTATATACACAAAAAGTATATTTGGCCCGTAGTAAACGCCCAGTTGCTGATGCCTGATTTCTTCCAAAAGTTAGGAATTTTTGCGTATGATCGAGCAAAGCTTATATATGAAATTTCAAGTAAATCCGTTGAATACTTTCTTCAAAATGGTGAAAAATGTAAAATCGCCCCGCAAAACAGTTTTCGAGCCCTGATCTTTCCAAAAAATTTATATGTTCATTGCTTTAATACGAGGAATTCATATATTAAATTTCAATGAAATCGGTTGATTATTTCTCTTTATATACACAAAAATATATATTTGGCCCGTAGTAAACGTCTAGTTGCCGATGCCTGATTTATTCCAAAACATACGAATTTTTGCGGACGGTCGAGCTGAGCTTATATATAAAATTTCAAGTAAATCGGTTGAATATTTTCTTCGAAATGTTTAAAAATGTAAAACAGGCCCGCTAAAAAGTGTAGTTCCCGAGGCCTGATATATACCAAAAGTTGATCGATCCGTGCCATGGTGGAAACAAACTTACATATAAAATTTCATAAAAATCGGTTCAGCCGAACTTGAGATACACGCGTGCACACACAGACCGACAGACCGACAGACGGACAGACGGACAGACCGACAGACTGACAGACCGACAGGTTGCTAAAAATAGTTTATTTACACTTCCCTACTATAGAGATGTACGTTCCCACCGAAAACTCGATGTGCAAAATTTGTTGCCATCACATAACCTACCTATTGTTTACACAATACGGTCGGTAATAAATATTAATAAGCATAAATATTTAATATAAAGAAAAAACTACGACAGGCTAGTCACCTTTATCTAGTTAAAACTTTAGACGCAATGAAACTGGAGCATGACATAGTCTATGTTGTCTAATGAATAAATTTTGGAAGCACTCAACATAACATGTTTGAACTAGTTTTAAAATAATTATATACAAAAAAAATTGCTTGGAAGTAGTTATATTTACGTATATTTATTTTTAATAACTTAAAAACTAATTGGAATTATTTGAAACAATTCTATAAGTATCTTTAAATTAAACGAAATGAGATAGTAGCTAAGATTGTTGAAATATATGACATTATATTACTCTTATTAATATATTTTTGTTAGCCAACACTACTCAACTTATCTTATTGAGAAATACAAAATGTAAATGAAAAATCATACATCCCTCCTTATTAACATTTGAAACCATACCGAAATATGAATTTGAAATTTTTTATCATTTTTTCTTTCTTCTTACCTTTTTTTTTCGTGCAATAGAATTTAAAAGGCAATATTTTTAAAATATGTGTATAATATCCTTAGATGTTTTAAAATATTAAACTCTTTATTACGTAAAAAAAAGAAAAAAATAATAAGAAATTTGATCGATCAGTGGAATTTAAAGAAAAAAACAGGAACGAAGGCAACAATTCGTAATATTTCGTAAAAAAAATTGAGTATTGGACTTTGTTAGGTATAAAGACATTAATATTTCAGTTGCAAATAATAATGAGAAGGGATGTATGATTTGTTCATATACATTTCATATTTTCAATAAGGAGAGTTGAGTAGTGTCGGCTAACAAGATTGGTAACGAAAGCATTGCCCTGGTAAGCATACAGCCTACAGTTTCTCTTTATATACGCAAAAATGTATATTTGGCCCGTAGTAAACGTCCAGTTGCTGACGCCTGATTTCTTCCAAAAGTTAGGTGGTTTCGCGGACGGTCGAGTGAAGCTCGTATATGAAATTTCAAGTTAATATGTGGAATATTTTCTTTATAATGATCAAAAATGTAAAACAGACCGCTAAAAAGTGCCGTTCTCAAAGCCATAGTCGAAATAAACTTACATATGATTTTAATGAAATTTTATTTCATTACTTTAATAAAATAAAATTTCATTAAAATCGGTTCAGCCGAACTTGAGATACATACGTGCACATACACTCACACAGACCGACAAGCGACAGACCGGCAGACAAACAGATTGACAAAAATAGTTTATTTACACTTCCCTACCATGGAGAAGTGCGTTCCCACCGAAAACCTGATATGCAAAATTTGTTGCCATCACATAACCTACCTATTATATACACAATGCGATCGGTAAAAAGTACGTTCGACAACCGTACTTAGTCTAAATTTCTGAAACATGTTAAAATTATGTTTATATGCTGCAAAATTATTTCAAGTTTAAAAAAAATCATAGTATAGAAATTCTAATTTGTTATTCCTATACTATGATTTTTATTGATTACATTTTTGTATATACATACAACTAATATCATTTAACCAAGAAATCTGCAAAAGTTTAATTTGTAATATTAAAGATCAGCTGTAATAAATTATGCAAAAAATTATTTTTAAAATTTTAGTTGAAAGTGCCTTAAAAGGAGCAATTAAATGCTTTCAATTGTTCATTTCCCTTATAATATACTAAAAAAAAATAAAATAATATTAAGCAAACGAAAAGGACCTACTTCTTCAACAGTTTTTTTCAAACTAAAAAATAATTTTCATAGAAAATAAATTGAGGAAAAATGTACGAATAGATATACAAGTTGACCCGATTGCAGCGGTTCAGAAATTTTTTAAATGCGGTGGCCTTGTACTTAACCATGAAGTGCTCTAAGTAACTTTTATTTGGTTCAAAGAATATCATCCATAAATATTAAAACAATATTGCAATTAACTGGTATATTAAAGTAATGTTAAAATAACACAAATATTACCGTACATACCTACCTACTTAAAAAATGCTTTTCTTTTAAATTAATTCTTATTAACAGAATTACTATTTTTTTAATGAAAATTCAACAAAATTATTTTTAAATTTCAAATGCGGAGGACGTTTAAAATATTTATATTTAAAAATATATTTAACTTTAGGTGTTGACTTTAAATTATCTTCGAATAAAATTTTAACGTTTTAAGTTTAAATTATAAAAATCATATTTGATATTATATAGCTTTATCCATTCCATATAAAAATAAAAAATTAATATTAACTAATCGTCATATTTCAATAATATCAAGTATTAAAAATACAAGCAAAATAGAATAGTAAATATCAATAACCTTAAAAATTTAATATAAAACTACGGTAGGCTACGGTAACCCTATGCAGCGAAGTGGGAATAAAAAACAAAATGTTTAAATTTCAAACTTTACGTGTAGAAAATTCAACACTTAATGTTTACATTTAATTAATTTAGGCTGGATGTAAAACTTTTAAATATTAGAGTTTAGCATTTATAAAGTTGAAAATCTAATTTTTTAGTGCCGTAATTTAAGCATTTCTGCACTTGAAAGCCCAAAAAAAAAATAAAGTTGGGTCAAACCAATGGTTTGTATTGTAGCACTTTTCCCTTCAACAAGTGAAAATTCTGCTTTTAAATACAGTCTATGTATACCTATCAAACTATTAAAATTATTTTCATTCATATACAAAACTATTTCTAGAATTGCATATATTTAGGATGACGCATATATGCAGTGTTTGAAATAAAGCAAAAATTAATATAAAAAGGGGTTAACATAATGCTCGATTTTAAGGGTTAATTGTGTGAGTTAAGAGAAATAATCATATTTTTTAATTTCATGGAATTTAGCGTTAACTTTTTGCGTTTATAAAAATTTGGAAAAGCTTGCGGTTTCGGAAATATAAGGTGTCAAAAATTCAAATTTTACAAATTTCAAGAGGTGATAACTTGAGATGGGGTGGAGATGGAAAAAAATTTTCTTCTAACAAAATGAACTATTTGTCAATGTCTAAAAGCTCCTAAAATTTCAAGCTTCTGCAGGCTGGGGTCTAGAAGAAAAATGACATCAAAAATTTGGAAAAAAAGGACTTTAGATAACGGTAAATTTGAACGGCCATTTTGTTTTTCTAAAGTTTAACTATAGTATACCGCGCTAGGGGAAGCAAGCCACTGCCTTTCTGCGTTTGCAAAATTTCAAAAATGCTTATGGTTTCATTGCAACAAATATTTAAAAAAGGCCATTTTTAGGGTTTTGGGGGGGTATAACTTCTAGAGGGGGGGAGATAGGTAAAAATTTTGTTCTACGGAAATAAGTTTCTAGTGAAGATCTATGTACGTATGAAATTTCAGCTTTCTATCTTAAAGGGTGTAGAAGTTTTGTAAACAAAAAAAGTGTCCACGGACGGACGGACGGACGGACGGACGGACGGACGGGCGGACGGACGGACGGACAGAGTGAAACTAATAAGCACTTTTTTCAAAAAATTTTTTGGAAAAGTGCTAATTAGAATTATTAATCACGATTTTAATTCAACTTGCATTTTAATTTTGTCACAATAACTGTAGGTAACCAATTGCCTACATTTATTGCAGCAAAATTCAACCAAAATTTTTTAGAGTATATACAATATGTAAAAACATTTCAATCCATTTCAAAAAATCTTGAAAATTTCAACATTTTTAAACATTTCTAATTTTTATTATGTTAAAGTCTGCATTGTTTTATATATAGGTATTGAAGAAATTTAGTAATTAAACATATAATATTAAAAGCAAAATTAAAAATGATTAAAGGAAAAACAAAAAGAAAATTTTTTTGTCTAAAAATGAGGAAAATGTTATACCTAAGCATAAAATATATATAAAGTTTTATATAAGTTTTTTTAATATTAAGCATAATACTTGTAACGTAGTACTTTTCCCTTTTACAAGTGAAAAGTGTGTCACACCAATGCTTTGTAAGCTAGCACTTTTTCCTTTAACAAGTGAAAATACTGCTTTTAAAAATCTACTACGTTGTTAGTATTAATTTCATTCATATAGTAAAATATTTCAAAATTTCATAGATAAGGAAGAAAAAAAAAGAAATGAAAGAAGCGTTAATATAATGATTTAATTTAAGGGTTATTTGCGTGAATTAAGAAAAATAATAATATTTTTTGATGACATGGCATTTGCCAGTAGCTTTCTTCATTTACAGAAACTTGGAAAAATTTGCAGTATAATTAAGATATAAGTAAGATGCCAAAAATTCATATTTTCCAAATTTTAATAGGCGATAGCTTGAGAAGGATTGGAGGCGGAAAATAATTTTCTCCCGACGAAATAATCTATTTAATAATGTCTGAAAAATGCTTAAATTTCAGACAACTTACATTTACAACTTAGGTCCAGAAGGAAAAAGATACCAAAAATTCGAAAAATCGTGGTCTAGGTAACTGTTAATTTTTGTGTTTGCAGTATTAAACTATGCTTTGCCGCGGTTTATGATTTCTTTATTTGCCAAAAAATGACATTTTTAGGTTTTTGACGGGTTGGAAGGGACATGAATAAAACTTTTCTTTTACGTAATCAAGTACTTTTTTCAAAATTTTTTTTGAAAAATGTTGACAACAATTTACATATTACATTACTAAAATTATTTGTGTATTTACCCTTATCAATACCCTTGGCTGCCAGGGCCATTATAGGTTTACAAAGTTAATCTTAATTGTTATGTTGTAAGAATATAATGAAGTTATAAGAATAGTTTTTTTTTGAATTTACAATTTAATATTTTTAATTTTACTTGAAATTTCTGAGCATTATGACCTTTACAAATTATTTCAATTATTACATATATATTCATTAAATTATATTCCACATATCGAACAAGTTACAAATGCTCTCAATAAAATTGATATATACAGGTATCGGAAGCAACATTTTATTGGATTCCTTGCAATAGGACCCCAAAAAAACCCTCGTAACAGAATATTCCATAAATGCTTTACATTCAAAATATTTTCACAAAAGAAATGAGTGGGAACGCTAGTACTATTAAATAGATACTTCTTAAGGAACAGCGTGTGCCCTAGACGCAATCTGCAAATTTTTGATGCTACTAACCTGTTGCCTATGCAAAACACCCCGTGGAGGAGTTCTGCCTGGCCAATTGCATCTAAGAAAGCTACCAGAGGTACACCATCTTTCCTGCCTCTTGGTATTAAAGTAGTTCCTAATTTGTTTTGCCTTAGTCGATTTAAAATAAATAAATCTATCGAAACTAGGACTATCAATAGGAACCTGGATCCTTATCCACAAAATATTGCCACCTACTATTCCTACACTATTGGTGTAGGAAAAAATATTATTACGACAGAAATGCCTCGTAAAAAGCAGCGATTTCTGCATTTTGTTCAGCAACTACAGCGTAAGTTACATCCTTTGCAGTTTTAGAAACGTCTGTGTGTACCTTATATGAATTGGAATCTAGTGCTAGTATTGCAAAAGCGAGACAGCACGAAAAATCTCCCCTTTCGGTGAAGGTCAGAAAACGTGACTCAATCAGTAGCGCCTTAACGTTAGCCGTTCGCAAGGGAACTACAAAATTACTTTCATTCGTATATGAACATATATCAGGTATAGCATACATTTAGGATGAGACAAAAAAAAAAGATTGAAAGAGGTGTTAATATACTGCTCGAATTTGATATTTGATTGCTCGAATTTAAGGATAGTATGTAATTTATCGTTAACTTTCTGCATTTGTAGAAAGTTTTGAAAGCTTGTAGTTTCGAAATATATGGTGCCAAAAATCAAAATTGTACGAATTTCGTGAGAAAACATGTAGAAAGGGGGTGGAGTTGAAAAAAAATTTTCATCCAATAAAATTAACTTTTTATTGTTATCTAAAAACTGCTAAAATTTCAGACATTTACAACCTGCGTTCTAAAAGAAAAACGATATCAAATATTTGGAAGGAACGGATTTTAGATAATGGTAAACTTTAGCGGCCATTTTGCTTGCTAATGTTGAAATAGTGTACGCCGTGGTACAACGAGTCAGCCAATACTTTTCTGCGTTCACAAAATTTGAAAAATGCTTATGGTCGCTGCAATAAATAATTAAAAAATGACATTTGTTGGGTTTTAGGGGTTATGTCTGTAGAGACGTAAGAGGTTTTGTAAACATCTCCACAAACGAACAACGCGAAACTAATAAGTACTTTTTTTCAAAAAAGCATGCTAATGGTGGTTTTCAATGAATTTTCATTTAGAAAATTATTTCTTCCTAATGACTTATCTTTTCTTCCTAATGACTTATCTCATCTTTTCCATATATACATACTTAGAATTCACTTTGCATGACGTTATGAACGTTTTATTTTTTGACGCTTTACTTTTGAGCATATGTGTACAGTATTTTTCAAGTTTTGGTTTTTGTATTTTTCAATTTTTAATACTTTTCCAAAAAAAAATTTGAAAAATTATAAAGTCAGATTCATTAAACTAGGCAGTTGTATGTTCAATTATAGGTTAGAGATATCCGTGAAGTTTCTATAGAATAGTTTCACAAGTTTGAGTAATTGCTATTCAACAACGAAAGGTGCAGGGTATAATTCAATCGGTTTATACCGACTGAAACGTTTTTAGCACTTTTCCAAAAATTTTTTGAAAAAGAGTGCTTATTAGTTTCAATCTGGCTACTTCTATCACGACATTCTACAGTTAAACTTAAAAAAAAAACAAAATGGCTGTTCAAATTTATAATTATTTTTCTTAACTCACGCAATTAACTTTTAAAATAGAGCATTATGTTAACGTCTCTATATTAATTTTTGCTTTATTTCAAAGACTGCATAAATTGCTCATTTTAAATGTATGCAATCCTAGGAATAGTTTGGTTTATGAATGAAAATAATTTTAGTAGTGTGATAGGTATACATAGACTGTATTTTCACTTTTTGAAGAGAAAAGTGCTACAATACAAACCATTGGTTTGACCCAACTTTATTAGATGTCATATTTGTGCATTTACACCCAACGACAAAAAAAAGTTTTTACTTAACTCTGACCTTATAGTTTCATTTCTTTGTGAATACTATTGATAAATAAACAAATTTAAAAAGCCGCGTTTCTCTAGCAGACTAAAAAGGAAAAACCTTCAGTTATATGTTTTCTTTGGAGAATTTAAAAAATTGTGGGATGTGAAAAAGCGTGACGCGTTTAATAGCAGGTCAATATATGTATAAGAAAGCTATGCATTATTTATAAAAAAATACCTACATACATTTTTTTATTGCTACCAAACCTATCTGCACATCTTTTTTAATCACAGAAATTTTTAAATTGTTCAAAGTAAACATATAAATGAAGTTTCTGCATTATCTAAATATGAAAATTTGCAACAATAAAAAATAACATCACACAAAATCCTAGAAAAAATAATTTTGAAGATATCGTAAAATCACCTAAACAACAAGCTTTTTCTACACAAAAGACAGTGATGGTAATTCTTTAGTAACGAAAGATAAAACTCAATATTATGAAAATATAGAAAAAACGATTAGAGAGCGTGTTTATACATATAAAATTGAACAAGAACCCGCTATAACAAAATATAAAGAAGACAATTGCTTATATTTCCGAAATTTATGAAATTTGTGACATGCCAAAATGGAAACTACACGTAGCAAATCCCAGTATACCGAGATTATATGGTCTCGGAAAGTCAATAATGTGGAAGCACCAAATTATGGAATTCCAAAATTAAATTGCAACAACCGAAAGGGCTTTACATAAAAAAGGCTTTCGTGGATGAAATGAAGCACTTAACATTGTAAAATTATGAAATACAAGCGTTTTTTGACCTTTACTCCAAGAGAACACATAATGGCTAAATTAAAGCAAAGTATTTAAAAATAGACTTGAATTTAGTTTTCGCGAATGCTAATTAAAAGACATAATAGGGAAAGTAAAAGATGAAATTGACAATGACAAGAAATCAGAAATATATGAAATTACATGGTGAGATTCTGCCGCTAAATTGTAGCTAAACCAAAAGCAAAATGAACCATAGCAACTAGATTTAAGAAACATATTGCACATATCAAATATAATGCACTCAAGAAATAGGTCATAGCCCAACATTGCTTCGAAAGTAAGCATTTCAAGATTGATAAAAATAATTTAATGCTAATGAAACACGTCACACATCTATAATGTAATTCATATATTGAGAAAGTTTCCTGATCAACAAACACAAAAGACATCAAAATCAGATAAACATATTTGACATATCATAAACATATTACATTTTTGACCTATCATTATGAAACTGTAATATGGGCCAACTGAAAATAACAACATATGATCATTATATTATTTGTTTATATTTTATTACTTTTCGTTTGCCTCAGAAAAAATTTATGTTATACATGTTATGTTAAATGTTATACATGTTATGTTATGTTAAATGTTATAATTCAACATATATTTATTAAATATATGTTGAATTATTTAGTTATTAATTAAACGTTGAGACATGAATATAAATTTATTATTTTGAAAATGTTATTTTGCAATTTTTTAAGTTATATTAATTATTGAATGCCGTCAAAATGCAAATTACTAAAACATGTTAAAAAAATCTGATGTGATCAGCATATAACCGACCGCAATGTTTATTGCCTACTTTAGCGAGACTTTTACAGAAGATTTTGAAAACGCATTTTGAACCTTCCCTTCAATTTTAGGAGAGTTAGGAAGCTTTTAGCTAAGATATCTTAGTATAGGTTTTGGCTCTTAGTAGAATTTTGCTTTGTCCCAGCAGAACTCCCTAAAAGTTCACCAGTTGGTTTTGGTAAGGACTGGAACTCAAGTGCCAAATTTCAATAAATTAAGCTCCAGTTTCCGAGGCCTGATATATGCCAAAAGTTAGGCAATCCGTGCCATAGCCAAAATAAACTCAAATATTAAGATTTATCAAAATCGGTTCAGTCAAACTTGAGATATGCGCGAATTACGTATCGTATTAACGCAGGTATGAAAAAAAATGCAAATTTAGATTATCAAAAATACACTTTATTCAAAGATTTAATTAATTCACTTAACTTAAGATTTATTCTGATTCTACTCGTTTTATTTCTACAGTATTTATACATATTTTACGTTAGTTCAGCAGTTTTAGTTTAACAAAGAAATTATAAAAATTAGGTAACAGTATGTAATTTGAATATTTGGAATTGACAAAAATCCGTGAGAAACAATAATGTAATATGATATATAACTTAAAGTATTTATGGGAACATAATTATTTATTTTAAATACATATGCCTAGAACATGTGACTTTAATTGGCTGTTAAAATACATAGTCTGGGAAAATAATTGTAATATGATTTAATATGATTTAATATGATTGGTTATAGTATAGGAAATTTATATTATATGCTAATAGTGTAGGAAAGTTATATTATATATGAGTTTATACAGTGGAGTGTACGTAACTCCTCCCCTCTTAGTTGGAAGTTACGGCCAGATGAACTGAGGTTTCTGATGTTCAGCGGCAGGAACTTGCGTTGTGTTGATTGAAGCTCAGTTGTTGACGAAGTATACTTTTCGGTGATGATGTAGATATAGTGTTAAAGCGATGATTATTGAAATTACCAAGATTATGTTGAATGTAATTGTAGTTATGTTAAATGTTAATATAATGTTATCGTAAATATAATTTGTAAATATAAATGTTAATATAATTTGTTATCGTAAAAGTCAAATTGGTTGAATGGTTCGCTTTTTGTAAATTGGTAGTTTTCTAGTTTTTTGAATATTGTGTTAATATTTGTGTATGTTAATTCGTTGAATATTGCAGGATGAATAATGATTTCATCCCAATGATTGTGCTTTACGGTTGTGTATGTTATGCCGTTGATCGTGATTTCGCAATTATTAAAGTGAATGAGAATTGTGCCTTTAATTTTGATATTATTTGGAAGACACGTTGTGTTAATATTGGTTTCTGGAATGTTGACTACTATGATGAAATTAGGTTCTGGTTGTGGAATTTCGATGTCCTTTTCTCTGTTGTGTATTTCAAAATTGGCTGGTTTATTACTTAAGACATTTCCTATACATTTCGAATTTATTACTTTTTCTTTATGATTAGTATGTTTACAATAATAATTGTTTTCTATATATGGACATTTGGTGTTGAGATATTGAATAATATTATCATTGATAATTATGTATGGTGTTGTGATTATTGTTTTGTGTTTATTGATTGGTAGTGTAATTAAATGAAATAAGGAATAGGATTCTTGGGAAATTATAGGAATTTGTATGTTAAATATTATATTAGTGGCGTTATAATAGGCTTGAAGTTCTAAAAGTTCGTATATACTTTCATCAGAGTTAAGAGTGACATTTTGTTTTAAAAATTTATTTCGTATTTCCGAAATTTCTGAAGGATTTCAAATTTATTTGGATATTATATTTAATTTAGCAAGAATTACAGATTCTGCTATATCGTTTAAATATGTGTATAGCAATTCAATATTATAATTTATCTGATTGAGATTTTTGAGTAAATTTAAATTTAGCTTCTTCGGATCTGATACTATTTTTTAATTGATTTTGAAATTTACTTATACATTCCATTATAATATCTTGATCATTATTGATATGATTAGTTATATTTTCAAATCTTTTTATCATATTATTATTAAGTTTTGAGACTGTTGATTTTTATTTAGAGTATTTTCGTTTTTGATTATGGCTTCAATCTCCTCATTTAATTTTTGAGCATCATTGGCATCCATGTTACCAGTAATGCTTCTAACTATTGTGCCTAGGCCGTTTATAAGATCTCTTTTTATTCTAGATGTTGGCATTAATGTTTGAAGTTTGTCTTGTAATTTTTGAAGTTTTAATTTTGTAATACTAAGGGATGGGTTAAATGAGTCTTCTGTGTTAAAGGTGTATAGAGATTCTTGTAATTTAATTATGTTCCGTTTATATTGATCTAATTTTATTATGTGTAAGAAATCTATGTGATTTTGAATTATTCTAGCTGAACCTAACTGCAGTGTGAGTATACCATTATTATTTGACAGGTTAAAAATTTCCATTCTCTAGATTATTATTAGTGGTAGTATTCTGAAATTTAAGTTTCCTTTTTAATTTAGATTTATGAATTTTTTGGTTATTGTACGTAGTTATATTTACTTTATTATTTTTCTTAACTTTACGTTTCTTAAACCTAGGGGTACTTTTATTTCTTCTATTTTCCTTTCTAAATACTATTTCATTTTCAATAATATCAATTCGATTTTTCCTGTTTGCATTTAGTTTTTCTATATTTTTAGTAGAGATGTAGTCTAGGTAAGCTTTTATAGACGGGTAAAATTCTAAAATGCATTTAGTTTTTCTAAATAGTCGTGTTCATTATTAAACTGAACACCATCGTTAAATTTAGAAGTTCTGCCATAGAAAACTTCGAATGAAGTCAATTTTGTGGAACTCTGAATGGCATTGTTATAAGTTATAATTGCTTCAGTTAAAATGTCTTCATGACTATGTTCCATTTTTGCATACTTGAACTTGTAGAGAATTATTCTATATATTTCAGTTAAGCTAGAGTGAAATCTTTCTACTGGGGAATTACTACTAGATTGTTGGAAGAATGTATAATGTAATTTTATATTATATTGATTACAAAAGTCTTTAAATATATTTGCGGTAAATTCTGCACCTTGATCACATACAATTTTTGATGGGACACCGTGTAGGCTTATAAAATGTTTAATCGATTTAACCATATCTAAACTATTTCGAGAATTGAGAGGGTAAGCTGCGGCGAATTTTGAGAACTTATCAATTATTGTTAAGTCGGATCTATTGTTTATAGTGTATACATAAATATGGATTATGTAAATATGGATTAGAGGTTTAGAAGGGGTTTCTGGTTTTTCAAATTTTAGTTTTACAGGTTGTCTGTCGTATTTAAGTAATTGGCATGTTTCACAGTTATTTATAGTTTTAATTATTTTTTGTTTCATAAATGGGAAATAAAATTGCCTTTTTAAATGTGCTAAAATTTCGTTAATACCTCTATGGTTGTTTTTTTGTCTGATAATCTAATATTATTCTATCCTGTTCATCATCTTCTTTAATGCCTGTTAAAATTTCAGTACAGCGAATTAGTTTAAATGTTTTACTGTGTGAAAAATGTTGAAAATAAACTGATTGGACTATATTAAATGTTTCATCGTCTATGAATATTGCGGAAAGTTTGTTAGGTGCTAGGTGTTCTTTAAAAATTTTTGTTATATTATCTATTGTTGGGTTCAAAATTCTGAATGTTTTTCGCAATTTATTTCGAAAGGGAATTTCTAGGGATGTGAATGGTTTTTTATCAGTTTTGTCTAATACGATTTGAAGCTTAAATTCGTTTAAAGGTCTTTCTGAAATAGGAATACCGTCATAATAGTTTTCCTGAGCAGAGTGAATGGTAGAAACGTTTCCTGGTTCAGAAGAGGACTTGTTAGTAGTTTCAGAGTTGTTAACTTCTATTTTTTCCTCAGGTTGCTCTTCAATTTTAGTTCTACTAAGTGCATCGGCGTTAGCATTCTGTGTTATCTTCTTATACACTATTTGATAGTCAAATTCCTCAAGTTTGAGTCTCCAACGAACTAGTTTTGGGTTAGATCCTTCAAGCTCATCAGCCAAGTTAGTGGTTTGTGATCTGTAAGGATTTTGAATTGTCGCCCAAAGAGATATGGTCTAAAATATTTGGTCGCCCAAACTATAGCTAACAGCTCTTTCTCTATTGTGGAGTAATTTGTTTCGGAGTGGTTCTGCTTGCATAACAGACAGGTAGGTCGCTTCCATTTCAGGCTTGTGACAGCACAGCACCTATCGCGAAATTACTAGCATCTGTAGTTAGAATAAAAGGTTTTGAAAAGTCTGGATATTGAAGGATAGGGCCGTTTATGAGTAAGTTTTTACAATTTTCGCTTTAATATAATTATCACTAAAACTTATTTTTGCTCCTTTTTTCAAACATTCCGTTAATGGTTTAGTTATTTTGGCAAAGTCCTTTATAAATTTACGATACTACCCCAATAGTCCGAGGAATCCCTTGATTTCTTTTTGTGTTTTTGGAACGGAGTAATTTTTTATAGCCTTAACTTTTTCTGGATTTAGTTTTACACCATCGGTAGAAACAATATGTCCCAAAAAAGCGACTTCTTTATGTAAAAATTCGGATTTATCGAGTTGAACCTTTAAATTGAACTGCCGAAGTCTGTCAAAGACCTTTTATAAACTTTCTTCGTGTTCCTGTAAGGAGGTTGAGTAGATAATTATATCATCCAAATAGACTAAGCATATTTTGCCTTGAAGATCTTAGAGAACATTACCCATTACGCGTTGAAAGGTTGAAGGGGCATTTTTCAGCCCAAATGGCATTCTAACATATTCGAAATGCCCACCTCCCACTGTGAAGGCCGTCTTTTCTATTACGCTTGAATTAATTTCTATTTGATGGAATCCACTCGCAAGGTCCAAAATTGTAAAATACATACTTTTACCAAGCTTGCGGTAATCTACTACCAAGCGCCATTTTTGCTTTCCAGGTGCCTCCCTTTTCTTGGGTACGATCCAAACCGGAGAACTCCAAGGAGAGTACTAGGTCGAATTATTCCTTGACGAAGCATGTCATTAATTTGCCGTCTAACTCCTTCTTTGTGTACGAATTGGTACCTGTATGATTTCGTA
Source organism: Condylostylus longicornis (assembly GCF_029603195.1). NCBI lineage: Eukaryota > Metazoa > Arthropoda > Insecta > Diptera > Dolichopodidae > Condylostylus > Condylostylus longicornis. The sequence goes on along the minus strand of NW_026578261.1, from coordinate 31,951 downwards.
TGAATAGGAATGTCGTCTGTTGTCGTTATCTTGTGTTTAACCCGGTTAGTAAAAGTTAGAGTTTCGTTCTCTTTGTAGGATAATATATCGTCATATTGTTTACCGATACTTATCAGTAGATTCTTTTCTTCCTTATTAAGATGAGAAGTCGTAATTGAATTGGTTATATCAGCAGAAAAAGAATTGGAAGGGCATTCATTATTAAAATTGTTAATCTCGATGAATTCACTAGATTGGTACGGAGTCACTTAGTGGTTGCTCTAAGAAGATAGTTTGATTTTTATTCGAAGAGTTTATAACTTCGACACAACTATACCAATCTCAACAATTGTAAATTCCTTCAGGGATGTATAACCCTGGTTCTATTACCGTCTTGTTTATGAAAATGTTTCCATTTTCCACATCTACCGGTAACTTAGTTATTAATTTTGAGTTTGGTTCTATGATATATTTATTCGACATGAAATTAGGTTTGAATAGTAGTTGTAATTTTGAATTCCTGGTGTTTAATGTTTTACTCGAAAGATCTACAGTGGCTCCCAAGGATGTCAATGCATCTAGGCCAAGTTAACCATCAAAATAATTGTGAAATTTGAATATGAGGAAGGTTGTGTTGCCTGGTTGGTTGAATTCGATAAAATTTGGTAGTGCAACCTGTTTATCCAATGTATGAGAATTTAAAATAGTTTTAATTATTATAGGATTTGTTTTTTGGTGGTCTTCTGGGTTTATATAGTCAGGTTTTATGAAGGATGAAGATGAACGCGTGTCTATAAGGAATTTTAAAGGTCTTCCGAAAGGAGAGTTTATATTAACATATGGAAGGATAGATCCATGTTTGTTGATATCTATGTATCCGATCGGTTCTTCGAGGCTTTGGGACAAAAATTTGTGTCGTCAATTTCGGGTTAAAGATTCTGACAATTCTGGCCATTATACTGCTCCAAATTTTGATAGTTATGGTTGTAGTATTGGTCTAAATTTTGATAGGGAGATGAGGATATATTGAAAAGTTCCCTACTTGTATATGTAGGCCGGTTTGTTTGCCTGAAGAAATTGCTTTGGGGAGGTTTGCGGAAGTTTGCATTACCAGAGGAAGTGCCCATTGGTTCGGGTTTAGGAAATTGATTAATTGGTTTAGAGAATTGATTAGTTTAGTTAACTTGATTATTGTGAAGATTATGGTTTCGATTAAATTGATTATTACTGAAATTTCTATTGTTAAAATTTCCACTGTTTGACGAATGATATTTCTGAAAATTATTTCTGTTATTTGTGGATATGTTAAATTTCTGTATTGGTGTGTAGGTTTTATGTGTGGAAGTTGGTTTAGGATGATGTGCTTCCAGTCGACTATATGAAATATTTTGTTCCCTAATGCAGTATGAAAAAGCTACTGCTAAGCTTTCATGTCTCATGGCTCTCACTGTGGACCCAAGTGGTTTTCTCAGTCCCACCAAGAATGTTTTCAGACACATTTCCGTATAAAGATCCTTTTTCGATTTGATAACGTTTGAATCGTTCTCATGCATTTGTGCATACGCCGTTATGGTAGCAAGGATTTCTATTATTTCGCTATAAAAATTCTCAACTGTCCTATTTCCCTGTTTTAATCTATGCAGATCTCGAATGAGGGAAGTTTCATGTGTTTTATCGAAATAATGTAGTATAAGATTCCGTTTTATACTATCCCAATCTAGAGACGTTCCATACATATTTAAAACTTCATTGGCTGGGCCAACTATTTTATTTCTAATTACTCTGAGTAAAAGTTAGAAGTATGGTGTACCCTGTGTACATGAAATTAATTGAAGAATTTCTTCTACATTGTAAATAAAATCAAATAAAAGTTTGGAATTGCCTTGGAATTGTGGTAGATCCTTATGGCATCAGGTACACGTAAAGAGTTAAAAATATCTGAGGTAGTGGTAGTTGGAGAAGGGTTTTTAGCCATGTCAAAAGTCTTATTTTTAAATAAATGTGTTGAATCTAATGTTAAGCTGTAATCTTTGCTATTAGTTTCAAAATTTCTGGATTTAATTTTTGGATAAGGTGCAGGGAAAGTTCTTTTAGTTTTTTTCATTTAATTTTACAATTTTGTAAGAGCTTAATTTTAATTCAATTTAGAAAATTATATGTATATAAAATTATAATTGATTCTTTCTCCTTTTTTTTTTTTTTTAAGATTTAAATTTTTATTTATATTTAAATTTTACTTCTTATTTTAATTAAAAATATATTTTTAGTTTTTATTTAAAAATTTATGTTTTTATAATTTTTCTTTTGTTTTTTTCTTTAATTTTGTGTAAAGTTTTTCTTTAAATTTGTGTAAAAATTTGTGCAAAATTGTATCAATCATAATAAGTTCACTTACATTAATTCTACCAGCATTAATTTCGATAGGTTCATCAGATCGGTGTATGAAGGATTAAAATCCAAGTTGAAGTCCGCGATCCGTAGGGTTGTTACCAGAACCAGCACCAATATACTCTTGACACTGTAGTTCACTAATCAATAATCCGTTGATTTGTAGCACAACACACAACACTCTTCAAAATAAATTTTTTTTAAGTTTGTATCACACTTTTTTTTTTTTAAAACAACATTCACTGTATAAGTTCAAAGTTTAAAATTTTAATTTGTGATTTTTATGTTTTTTAAATTATTTCATTTTAAAGCTTTAAGTTGTTACCGCGAACCGAATTAAATAAATTATACAATAAACCGTTGTATAATTATTCAATGCGAACTATCTAACTTTTACCGATCCTACCGACTGCGCCAATTACGTATCGAATTAACGCAGGTAGGAAGGAAAATGCGAATTTAGATTATTAAAAATACACTTTATTCAAAGATTTAATTAATTCACTTACTTAACATTTATTCTGATTCTAATAGTTTTATTTCTGCAGTATTTATACATATTTTATGTTAGTTCAGCAGTCTTAGTTTATAGAAATTATAATTAATTATTAGTTTATATTAGAAATTATAAAAATTAGGTAACAGTATGTAATTTGAATATTTGGAATTGACAAAAATCCGTGAGAAACAATAATGTAATATGATATATAACTTAAAGTATTTATGGGAACATAATTATTTATTTTAAATACATATGCCTAGAGCATGTGACTTTAATTGGCTGTTAAAATATATAGTCTGGGAAAATAATTGTAATATGATTTAATATGATTTAATATGATTGGTTATAGTATAGAAAATTTATATTATATGCTAATAGTGTAGGAAAGTTATATAATATATGAATTTATATAGTGGAGTGCACGTAATTCACGTGTCCACACAGACCGACAGACTGGAAAACCGACATCTCTCTTACAGTAGTTTATTTACGCTTCTCACATTAGGTTCTTGCCGGCTTATTAATTTTTTTTAATTAAACAAAATTGAAATTGAACTTTTTACTTTATTATTTTTGTGTTTACCTTATTTTATTTAACTTTGCAAGATTTAATGTAAACAGCAAGATTTTAATATAAACTTTTTCATGTCGTATTTACTGAAGTGTTAAACTGCCATTACAATTATTCAAAACTGTAAATAAATTTCACCATTTTAACTAATAAAAAAGTTGCAGTGATTCCTAAAAAATATGTTCAATGACTATTAATGACCATTATGATTGACTATATTGTTACCTACGGTAATAATTTGTAATTAGACAATTACAAAAGTCTTTATGCATTAAGATTAATGCTGTACTAAGAATAATCCGATACTGAAATATACTATATATTGAACATATCATTGTTATTCTAAGTTATTTTTTGTCTCAGTCTCTTCTAGACTTCTATTAATAAAACATTTTATATGAATTATACTAGGAATGCTTGTGGTAAGAGTCCACTAAAGTCCAGTACAAATCCAGAAGCGTCTAATCCAGAATGGACAACTATCTGGTCTGCGACTGCTCATTGAGGGACGGCAGAAATTGGGCGTGTTGTGTTGCATGAGGGATTTATTTCCAAAGACTAGGAGAAGTAAACTCCGAAATAAAACAAAATCAATACAATGAACAAAACAAAAGGATTTTATACTCCAGGTGGTAATCCAATAAATTTGGAAAATCCACACTCTTCGGAGGTTGGTCTCACGGATTCTACTACCGACTCTTTTAAAAGAGCACCTCGGGTCATGCGGACACCATGTATTAAAAACAGAAAAATACTAATATGGGTGCAGTTAATGAAATAAAAGATCAGGAAACTGATAACTGCCACTTCAATATAAGAATAAGAAGTGCTTTGTAAACAATTAAAAAATGAAATCCAGTATCCCAGAGAGGAAAATAATAAGTTAAAATTGGAATCAAACAATGTAAAAATAATGAAAGAAATAAGTACGGAAAAAGTTACGACAAACAAAGTGGAATACTGCCGGGAAACCGGTTGGATTCTCAAGAGAAAAAGCAAAAAGCGAAGAGCAGATATGTCACCTGAAAAATCTGTGCAGACAAAAGCACTACAAAAAAGATCAAACACTACAAGAAAGATCAAACCTTCTCCTGTTATGTTAAGCAATGTGGAGGAATATCCAAAAATAAAGAAGATGCTCAAAGAAGCCAAAATAACCTTTAGGGTCAACACGGTGAATAATAATCAACTTAAAATCAATGTTGATCAAGAATAAGATTACAGACAATTAACAAAAAATTAATCAAAAGTAGAGTGGCATACCTACGAAAATAAAATGACAAGACCCATCAAGGTGATGGCTAGAGGCTTGCATCATCCTTGTCAACCTGAAGATATTAAAAATGAGCTAAAAAAGAAGGCCTTTAAGGTTTTTGAAGTCGGCATTAAAATTAGAAAGCAGAATAAAGAAAACAAGGTTACTATGATCCGACCTGCCCTCTTCATATTAATCTTTGAAAATTCGGAGGACATAAATAAAATTTGTAAAATAAATGTACTTCAACACATGAGAATTCAAATTGAGTCACTAACGAGAAATAATTTATGCACCTCAGTGCAGAAGGTGTCACAGATATGAGCATACACAGAGGTTTTGGCAGCGTCTAACTAAATGTGTTGAGTGTGCTGGTCCACATGTAACGATAGATTGTAGTAAGCAAAAACTCGAAGCCCCAAAGTGTACAAATTGTTCTGTGAATTATGAGGCTGTATCCTGTAAACCCCTGTAATTTTCAAATGAATTTCAAAAAAGGAAAAATAACTTTACAAAACATAAACGAATAAAAATAATACTAAAGAATACTCCCAAAACTCCAAAAACCCCAAAAACAACTACATTGAATAAAAGAGTGCAGGGAATACAATATGCCATACTAAAGAATGAAGAGACTTAACACCTCAAAAAGCTGCTGAAAGTAATAAACATAATGCAAATGATACAAAATATGATAAAAACTATGAACGAAATCTCACTTCGCAAAAATTCTCGGCACAAGATAATTGTAATAGATAAATAAGTTATTTCCTAAATTTATAAGTTTCAGTTGACTTCATTTGTGGAGAAGAAAAATGGTAATACTTACTATGTTTACATAATGTGTTTTAGAATGTTTTAAAACTTTATGTTTACCTATTCTGCAAACGAATGGAATGCTATTTACTGTACACATGTCAGCATAAACATGTACATCACATAAATAATTTGTTTTCTATTCTAACATAGTATAAATATAAGTTCATGTAATAAGCGCAGAACAATAAAATAAAGTTGGGTCAAACCAATGGTTTGCATTGTAGCAATTTTCCCTCCAACAATGAAAATACTGCTTTTAAATACAGTCTATGTATACTTACCACACTATTAAAATTATTTTCGTTCATATACGAAACTATTTCTAGGATTGCATATATCTAGGATGTACGATTTATGCAGTCTTTGTAATAAAGCAAAAATGAATTTAAAGAGGGGTTAACATAATGATCGATTTTAAAGGTTAATTGCGTGAGTTAAGAAAAATAATTATATTTTTTAATGTTATGGAATTAACCGTTAGCTTTTTGCGTTTTTAAAAAGTTGGAAAAGCTTGTGGTTACATTTTGGCGCCTTAATGTAAGGCGCCAAAAATTCAAATTTTACAAATTTTAAGAGGCGATAACTTGAAAGGGGGTGGAGATGGAAAAAAATTATATTCTAACGAAATGAACTATTTGTTAATGTCTAAAAATTGGTAAAAGCTCTCATAACCTGGAGTCTAGAAGAAAAACAACATCAAAATTTTGAAAAAAAACGGATTTTAGATAACGGTAAATTTTAACCGCCATTTGTTTTTTTTAAGTTTAACTATAGTATACTGCGTTAGGGTATGCAACCCACTGCCTTTTTGCGTTTGCAAAATTTCCAAAATACTTATATGGTTTCACTGCAATAAATACTTAAGGAATAGCATTTGTAGGGTTTTGTGGAGCATAACTTCTAGAGTGGGGGGGATAGGTAAAAATTTTCTTCCACGGAAATAAGTTTCTAGTAAAGGACTATGTACACATTCAATTTCAGCTTTCTATGTTCAAGGGTGTAGACGGACGGACGGGCGGACATAGTGATACTAATCACACTTTTTTAAAAAATTTTTTTGAAAAATGTTGAAAAGTAACAGAATTATTTCACTCCATTCTATTAGTGCACATAAATAATTTGTTTTCTATTCTAAGTAACAGATTAATTTCTTTGTTAATTTATTTAGTTTGCAGAAATCTACTATGTGTAGAATAACTATACATTACAAAAATGAATAACAATATTAAGAATAATTATAAACAACACACGTCAAGTAATCGTTTTCACTGCGTATTAAGCTAAAGCTGATTCAACTTATATGAGAATATGAAAATAAAACGAAAATGAACAAGTTGTGCAGAAAATCGGTATATATTTTATACGATATGAATACGATATATTATGTACAGAATTGAGAATAAAAACTTTCACACCGACCTTTGTGAACGGTTTACCAACTTTGGTACGGAGTTTGTAACCACTTGAAGGAGTTATCTGCGGTATGGACATTTATGTATATATATTCTTGTTCAGCATAAATTGCGCGTTGATTTAGACATGTCCGTCCGATCGTCCGATCGCACGATAACTCAAAAACGAATAATGTTATCGACATAAAACTTTCACAAGCTGCTTCTTTTGTGCTAAGGACGAACCCTATTGTAATTGGACCAATTCGGACCACGAGCTCGGATAGCTGCCACAAAATTCAAAGAGTTTATTTTAAATATTTCAAAAACTAATAAAGGTATAAATACAAAATTTTGTATACGTGGTACCAATTACATTCTACATAAATTTTAATGGGTTAGCTGCACCGGTTCGGTTGGCTGCCATCCGATATAATAAAGTCAGATTCATGAAACTTGACAGTCGTGTGTTATAGGTCAGATATATTCTTGAAGTTTTGGTTGAATTGCTTGATAGGTTTGGGTATCCGCCATACAATTCCGAAAGTTATCTATAAAATTTATTGTTTTTCCAGATAAAAATTATCTGGAAAAACAATAAAGTCAGATTAGTGACCCTTGGCAGTTGTTTGTTCAATTATAAATTAGGCATATCCGTGAAGTTTCTGTAGAATGGTTTTACTGGTATGGGTAATTGTATTACAACAATGAAAAGTGTAGGGTATAATTCAATCGATTTATATTGACTGAAACATTTTTATTTGTTTTCGTTTTCTTTTTGTCTTTTTCTGTATATTGTTTTGTTCGTTTTGTTTTGCGTATTATTTATTCTGCATGTGTTGGAGCTCTTTCTTGGGCTTATATTAATAAAAAAATATTTTTATTTAATGGTTCCAAAAGCTTCGGGTCTTGAAATACATTATTTAAATGGATAAATTAAAACTAATTTTCTTTTTATTTACCAAATTTTAATTTAGTTAAAAGCGTGGAATTATCTAAAAGAAAAATGTGAATAATTAAAGGTGTTTTTTGTAACATTTAAAAATTATTAAATATAATAATTAAGAAGCAAAATGGCAGGGAATTATCTTTATGGAAATTTAAAGAAAAAATTTACTTAATGCAAGTGGCTTGTTGAATATTGTGCAAAAATATTTCAGTTAAGATATATTGTATGCCACGTGATAATAATCGCATGCTAAGATGCAAAAGATAATCGCTAGCACAATCTTTCTTAAACATAATAAATTGCAAATCAGCACCGGAAACGGGGAAAAATTACATTCTGTTTATGAGCAAAAATCATGCCCAGTGTAGATTTATTGCAGAAGTGATTTTGTAGTTTGATTCTACCGATGATATGGTATGTCACATTTCTAATTTGAAGGAAGTTATACAGACTTAAATGAAATAATATCAGAATTACAGGCCACTGATTTTTATTACATAATCATAGTGCTTCACAGGAAAATGCTTCAAATGTAGAGAAGTTTGGCACTGGAAAAAGGTGGCCCTCAAAGAAAATACAATGACAATGAAGATGTATTTTTTGTGAAAGATAAAAAAATTTTAAAGATTTGATTTGTCAAAATGTAGTTGAATGTGAATCCTCAGAAAATCGGTATATGTACTCTAGAACCTGAGGCCTATTAAATGAATTAAATTTACAATAATCAACTTTTAAATCCTGCACTAATAAAAATTGGGAATGAGGTATAATACAGGAAACGGAGATGGTGAAATCGATGTCTTGGCATTTAATAATATTAAATGAAAATACAAAAGATTTTTAAAAGTTTTGTATGTATATCAAATAATATTATCCTAAATTTATATTCAACTAGACGTGCTACAAGTAAAAGTTTAGCGTTGAGTTTTAAAAATGAATGTAAAGTAATTTGCGAGGATAAGTTTGGCTTGGCAGTAATCAAAGTATTGCTCATTAATTTAAAGAACTCAAATTTTTTTTTGGTGCAGCTTAATAAAACCAAATAGATTAAAGAGGTAATATTGAACCCACTTTGTGGCTAAATTATACATACAGATATCGTTGGCTCAACGCACCTAATATCTACTGTAAGACTGTAAGACGGCATTGTTTATTATATGAAAATGAAGAAGTAGTGTTTGAAACCTTGAGTTTTCATCACAACTTTTTTCTGGAAATTGGTTAAAGAATCATCTCTGAAATTATTTGCCATTATGCGAAACACGCTGCATTAGTGCATCATCAGCAAATAAAGCTAGATTTCTACCGTCAACTACCTTTTTCATATCATTTATGGAAATTAAAAACAATAACACGCTTAAAATCGTACCTTGAGGAACTCCTAACAACACTTCAGGTAGATCGGACGAGGCATCATTAAATTTAGTTCTTTGTTTTCACCCTTTTGTGTATTTATATATTTCGTCCTGAGTTCTATATTTCGTCGTTCCACATTTGTCAACCCCAAAAATACAACATTTTTCTAATTTGGATAGCAAATCTAAAAATGCTGAAACTATAACTTTGCTATCACTCACCTTCCAGTTCGTCACTATCAAGTTTATAAGTGACTCGCAACTTTGACTTTTTCGGAATCTAGATTGATGTTGAAATATAAATCCATTTGTTTCAAAAAACTCTTCAAGTAGATTGTAGACAATTTTTCCTTTTGTTTTGGACAATATTCATAAATTATATTCTTTACCTTTTCAATAGGTATAACCATTGATTCTTTTAGATTTAGACATTCACGGAAAATCCCACTAATAAGATATTCATTAATAATAGATAGAAAATTTTCGTCAATTAAATCAATAGAATCAATTATCATTTGAACATCACACAAATTCATATTTTCTTCTTATTCAATGTTTTCAACACAAGTCAGTTTTTGTTAATTGGTTGAATTTAAAATGCATGTTAGTGCTACTCAAAAAATTTTTATAAGATCCTACTGTTATCGATTTGTTTCTCATTCACACTTTCAGTGAAATATATATTCAAATTATTGGGAATTTTTAAATTTTTTTTTTGATTTCAAACTGAATGTTTTCTATTTTATTTGTCGATTTTTTTAACACAATACTTTTATTTTGATTCCTATATCTTTAAAATTTTTAATTGATTTTTACATCGATTTCTAATCCTCAGCCTGATCAAAGTTACTTAAAAAGATCAAAATTTGGATTTCATTCTAGCCAAATTATTCTTATATTTTTTCACTAACCTGCTGTTAGTGAACAATTAGTTAATGTTGCACTTTTACATTGTCGTATCTTTTTAGTTCTTAAAGTTTGTAGCGCACTTATGAACCATTCACAGCTAATATCGCTTCTTTTTTGTAATTAAAAGTTCATTTACAAGATTTTTAAAGCATATCAAATATTTCCATCTTACTATTATAATCTAAATAAATAATACGTAGGCTTTAGATCAGTAGATGTTATTTTACTTCTAAAGTTATTTTTGTTAAAATAGCAGATATCTTCAGAAATCATTTGGGAACACATATTTTCAGCAATATAAATTACTTATGTCTCATGACCGCTTGTTTTAATATCATTTACTTTATTTTTTTACCGAACGTATTGTGTAAACAATAGGTAGGTTATGTGATGGCAACAAATTTTGCATATCGAGTTTTCGGTGGGAACGTACTTCTCTATAGTAGGGAAGTGTAAGCAAACTATTTTTAGCAACCTGTCGGTCTGTCGATCTTATTTACGTGAAAGTTTATATATAAGCTCAGCTCGACCTCCCGCAAAAATTTGTATGTTTTGGAAGAAATCAGGCATCGGCAACTAGACGTTTACTACGGGCCAAATATATATTTTTGTGTATATAAAGAGAAATAATCAACCGATTTCATTGAAATTTAATATATAAACTCCTCGTATTAAAACAATGAACATATAAATTTTTTTGGAAAGATCAGGGTTCGAAAACGGATTTGCGGGCCGATTTTACATTTTTCACCATTTTGAAGAAAGTATTCAACCGATTTACTTGAAATTTCATTAATAAGCTTTGCTCGATCATACGCAAAAATTCCTAACTTTTGGAAGAAATCAGGCATCAGCAACTGGGCGTTTACTACGGGCCAAATATACATTTTTGTGTATATCAAGAGAAATAATCAACCGATTTCATTGAAATGTAATATATGAATTGCCCGTATTAAAACAATGAACATGTAAATTTTTTGGAAAGATCAGGCATCGGCAACTAGACGTTTACTACGGGCCAAACTTACACTTTTGTGTATATAAAGAGAAATAATTAACCGATTTCATTGAAATTTAATATATGAATTCCACATATTAAAGCAATGAACACATAACTTTTTTGGAAAGATCAGGAACTCGAGAACTTATTTGCGGGCCGATTTTACATTTTTCACCATATCCACAGAACAAATTGATGGAATTTCTTGAAATTTGATATTTGAGTTCTGGTTGTTACCGAAACTAGCTGGCGAGCATTTCAGGGAATTCGGGTAGCACAAAGCGAAACTCTACTAAAAGCCAAATTTACATTTTTCTAAGTATGTTAACTATAAGCTTACTAATGTCCTAAAAATTGGAAAGAAGTATTTAACAGACATTTTTATAATATTCTGTTTTTTATAATACACTTTCATTTAACTAGACAATACACAATGCGGTCGGTTATGTGCTGATCACATCAGATTTTTTTTTCATATATCCATTAATTTCAAACCAAAGTAAACATTGTATAATTCAATACTTAATTATTTACTTAAAAAATAGTTGGAAATAAAGAAGTAAATTAACCATTCGTACTAAACAAGTGTTGGTCAATTCCTACCATAATTTTACATGCTTATAGTATATTTACAAAGATTATTTTATTTGAGGTTCCAAAAAGGTACATGTACATTTTAAAATTAAAGAAAAAAAAGTAACATAAAGTCAACAAGTTCACAAAAAAATTGAATAATATCGAATAATAATACATAATACAGAATTTTTAAAATTAAAAGAAAATTATATAAAATTAAGAAAAAGAAAAAATGTATAAAAAATTTAAAAAAAGTAATAAACTTAAATTAAAATTAAATTAAATTACACCAAAACATGTAGAAGATCTTCAGTTTCATTGTAATTTAAATTAAAAAGCCAGAACCATGTTTGTTTGTCAAATCTAGATCTAGAATTGATAAATCTAGTTTCAGCTGGCAATGTATTAAATATTTTCGGTGCAGTATAACTGCGAAATGAATATTGCGAAATCTAGGAACATGAAAAAGTCTGGCATAGTTTGATCTTAAATTGTAGTTATGAGACTGTCTAATAATAGAATTTTCAGATTTTAAATAAAAAATTTTATAGAGATATAAGTTTCTTATAGGTAGAATATTTAAAAGTTTAAACGAATTTAAAGATGAAGTTAATATACCTTTCCTACATATAACTCTAATAGCATGTTTCTGCAACATAAGTAGTGGTTTTATTTTATTTAAATATGCTCCAGCCCAACAAACCATCCCAGTTTGGAGTTAAATAACGCATAGTACACAGAAGTGGCCAATTGCTCTGAGCTATACAATCGAACATGATAAAGGTTCCTTATAATTTTTTTAAAGTGTAGTTTCAAATGATTAGTGTGGTCCCCCCAGCTTAAATTTGAGTCAATAAACAATCCCAAATATTTAAAAGTAGACACACATTCAATCTTAAAACACTTATGAGAACAGTTACCAAAACAGTCATACTTTACCAAACAATTACTAACAGGAAATTTTTTACAAGAATGGGATTGGTACAATAAATCGAAATCAGTCTGTAATGAGTTCCCAATAGTAAAATTCATATACTTAGTCTTTGAATCAATCTATTTTTGCTGAACCAATGGCGAAGACTATTAAGATCATAATTAATACCTGCAAAAACATCAAAATAGTTTTCGCACCCATAAATAAAAACAATATCATCTGCGAAACCAGTAAAAACACCCTTAAAAGATTGAGAATGTAAAGAATTTATGTATACATGAAACAATATAGGGCCCAGAACGGAGCCCTGAGGCACTCCACAGCTAATTGAAAGTTCGTCACTAAGAGCACAACCAATCTTAACCCTTTGTTTCCGTTCCGACAAGTAAGAAGCGAACCAGTCATACATAAACCTCCTAAAACCTAAAAGGGTTTTATTTTATTTAAATACTGTACCTACATATAACTGGCACAGAAACAGTGGGATGCGTTTTTGTTGTACTAAATGCACTGAATTATTTAATACACTAGTATAATCAAAACAACTTTCGAACAACTTTTTTGTACTGGATGTATAAAAAAAAATCAAAAACAGTACCAACAAATCTTTTTAACATAAAAAAAACACTAACAGCGTTATTTCAAATTGCAAACACTATCAGTGTTGCAATAAAATATATTAAAATTAAAATAAAAAAAAAATTAAAATAAAAAAAAAAACTAAAAATCTGATGTGATCAGCACATAACCGACCGCAATGTGTAATGTTAAGTGAAAGTGTAACATAATATTATAAAAAAGTTAAAAACTTCTTTCCAATTTTTAGGGCATTAGTAAGCATTAGTAAATTAACATACCTAGAAAAATGTAAATTTGACTCTTAGTAGAGTTTCGCTTTGAATCTCGAATTCTCTGAAATGCTCGCCAATTAGTTTCGGTAATAACCAGAACTCAAATATCAAATTTCAAGAAATTCCATCAATTCGTTCCGTAGATATGGCAAAAAATGTAAAATCGACCCTCAGATCTGTTTCCGAGCACTGCTCTTTCCAAAAAAAATAAATGTTCATTGTTTTAGTATGAAGAATTTAAACATTAAATTTCAATGAAATCGGTTGATTATTTCTCTTTATATACGTAAAAATGTATACTTGGCCCGTAGTAAACGTTCAGTTGCCGAAGCCTGATTTCTTCCAAAAGCTAGGAGGTCTCGCAGACGTTCGAGCGAAGCTTATATATGAAATTTAAAATAAATCTGTTGAATATTTCTTCATAATGATCAAAAATGTAAAACAGGCCTCTAAAAAGTGTAGTTCCCGAGGCTTGATATATACCAAATTGATCAATCCGTGCCATAGTCGAAATAAACTTAGATATATAATTTCATCAAAATCGGTTCCGCCGAGCTTGTGATACATGCGTGCACACAAAGACAGACAGACCAGCAGACTGATAAGTTGCTAAAAATAGTTTATTTACACTTTCCTACCATGGAGAATTGCGTTCCCATCGAAAACTCGACATCCAAAATTTGGTGCCATTGCATAAATTACCTTATGTATACAAAACGGTCGGTAAAAACGTATAACTATTGGAAATCAATTTATCAATCGACAAAAGTGAAACCTTGGTTCAGAAAACTAACTAAACAACTCCAGTTAAATATTTATCAATAAATTTTGATCAACTAAACAACAGTTCTATTTCAAGGATACACAAAAAAAGGGTTAAATCAAAATAAAATTAAATGTATTACTGAACTTACATAAAAATAGTTCGCAATATGAATTTTGAAATTTTAAAAAAATAAGGAAATTAGAAATTTTTACAAAAATTTTAAGCTACGATTAATATCCGCAATAAGGTATGCCTGTGGTAAGAGTCCACTAAAATCCAATAGACGCTGGTCAGAGCGGAAATTTTACTGAAATATATTTTCCATATTCTTTTGTCCTTTTGATTTTATTTACAGCAACTTGACGTTTAAAGTCTTTGCTAATGAGCCCCTTTTTTATATACTCTGGCTCACACGATGCATGGAAATTTCTAGCAATAACTTTAACTAGTCCTGTCAGTTTATTCTCAGGCGTGTGCACTCCAGTCTAGCCTTATTTATAGCTTTTGTTAGCAATCTGTATTCATTTTCATTCTCCACAGTTATTTTTAATTCATCGTTATTGATATTGACCCTAACATTTATTCTTTCTACTTTTAATATCTTAACTATGTGGGAGTAGTTTTTAATGTTACTCAATATAACTGGAGGAAGCTTGTGCTTCTTTGGATTTTTTTAATTGACTGTTCTGAATTTATTTTAGGAGATTTTTGCATTTTCGCTTTTTTGCATTATTCTGTTTTAGGATCCATTCAGTTTCTCTAGCCAGTTTTTTCTCGTCGGTTTCATATACCATAACTTCCGCATCTTTGTTCTTCTTTTCTGTTGATGGAGATTTCATTTGATTTTTTAAATTTACATTCTCTGCTTGTAATTTGGAGGTCTCGTTTTGTAGCACCTTTCAAAGACTCTCTAACTCGGTTATTCTCGAGTCCTGAGTATCCAATTTTCTCCCCTGTATAAGATGGTTTCTCATATTATCCTCTCGTGTTTCTATTTTTTTCAAACAGAAGTAATTCATTATTTGAATTTATGAAAGAATTAGTATAATCAACAGACTGGCACAAATTTCAGGTTTCAACCAATGAATTGAAAGGAATATAAAAATTCACTTCAAAAATATTCACTATAAAAATTACTAAATAATTACGCTTTCGGCCAACGAAATTGCAACACGATCGAAAAAGAACTTTTGAGTGTGGGACATCACATATTTTCATCCGTATATATTCGGATACATTACAGAAACAGATCATAAGCCATTGCAGTGGCTTTTTTCGATAAGGGGCCGAATTCAAAGTTCTTAAATTGCCGTTTAAAGCTATCGGAATTCAAATATGAAATTAAGAATAACAAGTAAACTCTTTTGAGTCGATATGAACTGAGCGAATTTTACCCTGCACGTTAGCAATCTGAGTTTAGAATTTGTTTTTGAAATACCTAGAATTAGCTCTCATTGTTATATACCAAGTATTCGAGCCTGACAAACCACTCTATAGAAACTGCGTGGATATGTCTGACCTGTAATTGGACACGCAACTGCCAAGTTTCATGAATCTAACTCTATTATTTTTTTGAATATTTTAAATTAGCTTTTGAAGTTCCATGGCAGTTACTCAAATCTATTCGGCCGTTTCATCCAAACTTCAAAAATATGTACTGATAATGGACACACGACTGCTAAGTTTCATGAATCTAACTGTATTATTTTGCCAAATCATTAAAATTTGCTTTCGGAGTTGTATGACTGCTATCCGAATCTGTCAAGTCATTCCAACAAAACATCCGGAATATATGTGAACTACAGTTGGACACATGACTGTCAAGTTTCATGAATCTAGCTTTATTATTTTTCCGAATATTTACAAAACATTAGTAAACATTAAAATCAGTAAATTAGAAATTAAATTAGTAAACAGAAAATTTTAAATGCAGAAAAAAATAAGCAAATTAAATTGTCAGACATATTTGCAAATTTAAAAACTAATGAAAAAGATAGTTATATATATATATAAATAAGAAACTTACTAAGCATGTTAACTATATTTATAAAAAAGCTAAGGATTTAAAAAGAGCTGGAAAAATAAAATTTACTTGGGTAAAAGATGGCAATATCAGAAAGGATGACAGCTCAAAAGTTGCCAAAATAAACGATATAACTTCACTTAATGACATCATCTAATGGCCTAATTTATAATCTTGATTTGCATTTTACCCAAATTACAATAAAATAAATTCCATAAATGAATTAAAATTAAGCCAAGATGACTCCCTTAAAATTATATATATAAATATTAGAAGTTTCAAAAATAAAATTGAGGAACTTCTGTATTTGCTTGATACAATTTCAAAACCGATACATATAATAGTACTTACCGAGACTTGGATAAATGATGAAGATATTGAATCAATAAATATTCCAAATTATAATAAAATATTTTCAAGCAGAACAAATAGAAAAGGTGGTGGAGCAGGTATATTTATGCACAAATCACTCAAATTTATAACAATTGAAAACTACTGTGATAATTTTACAAGTTTATTAGAAATAAATATTAAATTAAATATGACAATTTTAAATTTTATCTTAATATATAGACCACCTTTTAAGAACACTGACAAAATAAATGATTTTTTTAACAAATTAGAACAAAAATTAATTAAAACAAAGAAAACACAATAATTATAGGCGATTTCAACTTTAACATACTTAACGAAAACGATTTTAAAGTTTACCTGTATAAAAATATAATAAAAAAAATGTGATGTAGTCAGCACATAACCGACCGCATTGTGTATTGTCTAGTTAAATGAAAGTGTTACAGAATATTATAAAAATGTCTGTTAAATACTTCTTTCCAATTTTTAGGACATTAGTAAGCTTATAGTTAACATGCTTAGAAAAATGTAAATTTGGCTCTTAGTAGAGTTTCGCTTTGTGCTACCCGAATTCCCTGAAATGCGCGCCAGTTAGTTTCGGTAACAACCAGAACTCAAATATATAATTTCAAGAAATTCCATCAATTTGTTCTGTGGATATGGTGAAAAATGTAAAATCGGCCCGCAAATCAGTTCTCGAGCCCTGATCTTTCCAAAAAAGTTATATGTTCATTGCTTTAATATGAGGAATTCATATATTAAATTTCAATGAAATCGGTTGATTATTTCTTTTTATATACACAAAAGTGTATGTTTGGCCCGTAGTAAACGTCTAGTTGCCGATGCCTGATCTTTCCAAAAAATTTACATGTTCATTGTTTTAATACGGGGAATTCATATATTAAATTTCAATGAAATCAGTTGATTATTTCTCTTTATATACACAAAAATGTATATTTGGCCCGTAGTAAACGTCTAATTGCCAATGCCTGATTTCTTCCAAAACATACGAATTTTTGCGGACGGTCGAGCTGAGCTTATATATAAAATTTCAAGTAAATCGGTTGAATATTTTCTTCAAAATGTTCAAAAATGTAAAACAGGCCCGCTAAAAAGTGCAGTTCCCGAGGCCTGATATATACCAAAAGTTGATCGATCCGTGCCATGGTGGAAACAAACTTACATATAAAATTTCATCAAAATCGGTTCAGCCGAACTTGAGATACACGCGTACACACACAGACCGACAGACGGACAGACCGACAGACCGACAGGTTGCTAAAAATAGTTTATTTACACTTCCCTACTATATAGAAGTACGTTCCCACCGAAAACTCGATATGCAAAATTTGTTGCCATCACATAACCTACCTATTGTTTACACAATACGGTCGGTAACAAATCAGTGGCCTCAAACACAAACCGCCTAACTCGAGTTAAGACAAAAATGAGATATTGAGAATTCTCCGTTTAAAGTTTCATATGCTCACAAAATTTGCTGGTTCTACGACTGTTGTAGCCGGAGTTATTGTCGAATTCACACATGACCTAACTCAAAATGGTAGCTATGTGCACTTGCACTAATCGCCTAAATCGAGTTAAGAGCAGAAAACATCTTTTTTTTGTTTTTGACAAACCACTTATTTAGAGATAGGCTGTTGTTGCAAATCAAAATTGGTGACTTTTTTTCTTTCATGTATGAATTTTTATAACCGCTTATCTCGAGTTAAGCTTTTGTTGCAAAATCAATTTTGAGTTTTTTTAAATACTAACTCGACATAAGTGGTTTGTGCAAAATAATAATTGTTGATTGTTTAAACTCATCTCGAGTTAGGCGATTATTGCAAATACAATTATATTCCAAAAGGCTTCTTATGTCGAGTTAGGTTTTTATAACGCGTGCAAATAAGAACAATGTATCAAAATTAAGCGTTTAGTGTTCGAAATAATACATGATCAGTATAGAATATTTTTTAGATTTTTATAATAGAAAATATTTTATAACGCTTAACATATTATTTTATGTGATATATAGTGTAGGTACTTTATGTCCATGGTTTAAAACTTGTTCACTATAGTTAAAATTAAATCTTAAATTCAGCGACAAGTAAGATAGTTGTATTTTTTAACACAAAATATAAAACATCTGCACAAGTTACCTGCATTTTTTATGCTATAATTACCCAAATATCCCATGTTTAAGATTTGAATTTTTTTATTTAACAAATAATCTTGTAGTTCATTTTGTGATTTACCTGCGACAAATGTTTTTTTCAATTGACGGAGTTCCCATGTTAAAATGACACGTGACTAGCTACCTGATGGTAGATTGTTTTGCGTTTGTGGTCTAATTGTATTATTAAACAAAGTGTTGTTTTATTACGCCCTTGTAAAACACATGTTATTAGGAAGATCAAATATTTGTGTTTTTATTCTAATTATTGTATTACAAAGCAACACTTTTATTACACACTAGTAAAACATATTTTGTTAGGAAATTGAAATTATTATAATTTGCAAGGGTTTTCAACAAATAAAATTGGTACATCTGGGAATAACAATATTTTGTTATACTTTTTATTACTCATTTCCGTGAGACCAAATTTCTGCGATTTTCGAATATTTATTATATTTTTGTAATTTCCAAGGAAGAATTTTTTATAAAGACAGTTATTTATTATTATTTTTAAATGTGCTGATGTTGGAAATTGTTAAATAATGCAAAAATTATACAATATAAACTTTATTCACGCTTAATAAATGTACGTTAAAAATTTTGGAACTTGCTAGGAGAATTGAGATGATTGTGGCGGATGTTAGAGGTATTGCAATATATTTGAAACTAACATAACGGATTCAAAGTGTTTTAAAGCATAGAAATTAGCGAAACTGGTCCTATAGTAAATAAACAAGTATTTACAAAACAGATCCTACTTTGAAAACCGAAGTTAATACAGTTTTGAAAACCGCAATTGACTTTGGTCGTGGTGACTGTATTAATGATCCTAATTTTAAAATTGACAACATTCAAAAGCAAGTTTTCGAGTCCTATTGGGCATGTGAACATATCTGTAGAGATAAAACAATATGAAAGGCTTTCTACTTTTATTCTTTAGAAAAACGGTTAGAAAAATTCGCTTAATCTTTCGCGACCGGGCTTCCTGAATGCACTCAAGTACATGAACGCTCGAAACTGACTCGTGGTCAATTTGTATGGAGTCTTAATTGAAAAGTAAATGCTGACAGCTAAAATAAAACGTCGAGTAAACTTACAATATTCTTTGTTTATTTGATAATCAAATACTTATATACTCTATGATAGGAGAGCAAATTCCGAACCAATTTACTTTGCCACAACTTTTTACGGAGATCTATATACTTTTTACGGCAGAACTTAGAGAAAAACTGACGAACAAACCATTTTCTATATGTAATTAATAATACGTCTCCAAGATTTAATTTTCACAAGTATCGAATTATTATTTTCTATACGAGTTCGAGTTCACTATCAAATTTGACTTTTCATTACAGTAGTTGTAATAACTCACATTCGATTTCATTTTGTTTTTGATTTAAAAATTTTAATTATAATTCGCATTTGGTATCATTATGAACAAGTAAGAAAGTCATATGGACTGTATAGTACATAAGTAAAATAACAAACACCAAACTCATAAACTCATTTTAGAGATTACTTTATGTGCTCATTTTTACAATAATGTAACAACTTTGTCAGATTCGTTGCACAATGAAGCCTTTTTGTAATTGAAATACTTTTTGAAACTCTCTTAAGTGGAAAGAGCCACCCCACAGATTTTAAAAAATTGACTTCCAAAAAATATTTTACAAAAACAGTTTATACAAACAACGCTTTCTTATATTTTAAGACAAGGTGTTAACTAGTTAGATTTTCAAGATATACTCCGAATTGAAAAACAAGAGAAAATTAGTTCCAAAAAAGAAAAACTTAGAGTACTTGATGCAATTTTTTAATCTGTTGGTTTATAAATTTTACAACACGATTAAGAGTGGAGATTTAGCAGATATTCATCCATATTTAGTTGGAGAATCCGAGAGAGAATAAAAGATTCTGTCACCTTTCTTAAATTTAATGAAAAAATTATTTTTAAACTTTTAGAAATAATTTTTACATGAAGTTTATTCATTTTTTACCTCAATTTATGTTTTTTATGACAATGATTTGAAAAAAAAGTGAAAAATCAAATAACGTAGAAATAATACACATATTTCTTCCCTTTTCAGTATAACTTAAGTCAGCCCCGGATTTATCATACATGCAAAGTATGCATTTGCAATGGGCGATAAAAAATAGGGGCGCCATTGAAAACTTAAAAAACCCCTAAATTTAAAAAAAAAAAATTTTCACCAAAAAAAAAAGGATTCCAAGTTTTTTTTTATACATCAATTTATAGCGAAATTAACTTAATAAAATCTACCTACATGCAAACATAATATTTTGTTCCTACACATATTTTCTATTTGCACCATATAACAAAAAATGTTCATAGAATTAAAATTACTCATACATTTCTTTACTCTACACTACTCTTTCATTCTTATTTTTTATGTACTGTATATGCCTATAAACACAGAATATTATTTCACACAGCTGTATACATTCAATCGTTCATATATATAAGTGAAATCGTCTCATATAATATACATACATATATAGAAACAATGTACGCAACAAATAAAAATATTCAAAAATACACATGTACACATAATTTATATTGTCTAATATGAATAAGATCAACACTCATGCGTACACATATAATTATGTCATAAAGCAAAATTTTTATTTTGCTGAGATTGCTCCCTATCAACACTCGCTCGTACACATATAATTATATCACAAAGCAAGGTTTTTATTATGCTTAGTGGCTACACTCGTTCGTACACATTATATTTAAATTGTTTCATACATGCAAAATTTTATTTTTGCTTAGTTGGCGTCCACTCACCAAACAAACAAACACATTATTATAATGTATTACGTTTTCTGTATACTATTGCATTAGTAAACAACAAGAACAAAACAAAAAAACGAGAAAAAAATAGAGTTGACCTTGTCAACTCTGTGATACCCGTACGAATTTGTTATCCAATGTGCGAATAACTAATGTGCCATAACTAACTATAGGGCGGACTATGACTTTAAGTTGCCGTATTACCATATTAATTTATGCAAAATTTCAGTACTATGTGTTATTCAAAATACTGGTTGTGCCAAAATACTATTGATGTTGTATGGCAGCTACCAGAAAGAGCCAAGAAATTTTAGCGAATTTTATTAAGCACATCGGCCCTACTAATATACTCACTTGTGTGAAATCTCAATATCAGAGCTTTTATAGTTTCTGAGATATAGGCAAATAACTTTTGAAGTTGTATGGCAGGTACCAGAAGGAGCCAAGTGATTTCAACGACTTTTACCACACACATCGGCCCTACTAATATATTCACTTGTGTGAAATCTCAATATCACAGCTTTTATAGTTTCTGAGATATAGCCAAATAACTTTTGAAGCTGTATGGCAGGTACCAGAAGGAGCCAAGTAATTTCAACGACTTTTATGGGGCATATTGGCCCTGCTAATATATTTGTTTGTGTGAAATTTCAATACCATAACTTTTATAGTTTCTGAGATATAGCCAAATAAATTTTGAAGTTGTATGGCAGCTACCCGAACCGGTACCCCGATCATGTCCAATTTAAATAGGGTTCTGGCACTTACTACAATAAATAATCTGTGAAAATTTGGTGAACTTAGCTCAATTAGTTTTTGAGTTATCGTTCGGACGGACGGACGGACGGACGGACGGACAGACAAAGCTAAATCAACTCAGAATTTGACGCTGATCAAAAACATACACTTGAGTCTATATCTAACACCGTTATTTCTTAGCGTTACAAACGGTAAGGCAAATTTAGTATACCCTTCGAACATACGTTCGTACGGGTATAAACACAAATTAAGAATGAGAATAGAAAGAAATTAGAAAAAGAGAATGAGAACAATATTCTTAAATGATGGAAAGCATAGCTTGATATTGAGATTGTGTATACCAATATTTTGTTTTTGTTTAACAACAAAAAATTTTGAATGAATTTTAAAATTACATGATCGTTATGAATTTCTACTACTATGTTCTGCTTTCGTTTTTGAAAAAACTGTTATCAATCACAGAATTAAATTTTAATTGATAAAATCTACTACTTATATTGAATTGAAAAAATGTTGTTTAATAATCAAGTGAATGTTAAGAATTTTTATACTGAATTGATGTAGTGTAAGTCATCCAAAAAATAAGAGTAAAATGAAATGGCGCATAATTTGCTTCACACATTTATCTCCAAAATTAAAACAGTTAAGCAAAACGACATTCTGAAATTTCAAACCCACGAGCCTATAAATACCAGTAAATGCATTTATTTTAATAAAATCTAAAAAATATAATGAACAGTATAAAAGCTTATAGCTATGTACATTAAAAGCTTAGTTTTTAAGTCACAAATTTTAGAACGAAACTTTGATTTTCCTTAAATTTTTGAATGCAAGTCGAAACTTTTTTTATACGCTGCTTCATTTCTCAGGCGATTTGTGAAATAAAAAGCCAAATTTTACGAATAAAAATAAAAACAAGTAAAAACGTTTCAATCGGTATAAACCGATTGAATTATACCCTGCACCTTTCGTTATTGTATAGCAATTACTCGAACCTGTGAAATCATTCTATAGAAAGTTCACGGACATATCTGACCTATAATTGGACATCCGACTGCCAAGTTTCATGAATCTGACTTTATTATTTTTCCAAATATTTAAAGTAAGCTTTTAGACTTGTATGGGGGCTACTCGAACCTGTCAAGCAATTCCATAAAAACTTCACAAATATATCTGATTTATAATCGGACACACAACTGCCAAGTTTCATGAATCTGACTTTATTATTTTTCCAAATATTAAGAATAAGCTTTTAGACTTGTATGGGAGCTACTCGAACCTGTCAAGCAATCCCACCAAAACTTTAGAAATATGTTTGACCTATAATTGGACACACGACTGCCAAGTCTCATGAATTTGACTTTATTATTTTTCCAAATATTTAAAATAAGCTTTTAGACTTGTATGGGAACTACTCGAACCTGTCAAGCAATTCCACCAAAACTTCAGAAATATATTTGACCCGTAATTGGACACATGACTGCCAAGTTTCATGAATCTGACTTTATTATTTTTCCAAATATTTAAAATTAGCTTCTGGAGTTGTATGGCAGATACCCGAACCTGTCAAGCAATTCCTCTAAAATTTCAGAAATATATTTGACCTATAATTGGACACATGACTGCCAAGTTTCATGAATCTGACTTTATTATTTTGCCGAATATAAAAAATTTGCCGTTGGAGTTGTATGGCAGCCACCCGAACCGGTGCAGCTATCCCATTATAATTTTTAGAGCATGTGTAGAATATAATTGGACACATGTATACAAAATTTTATATTTATAGCTTTATTAGTTTTTGAAATATTTAAAATAAACTCTTGGAGTTATATGGCAGCTACCCGAACCCGTTGTCCGACTTAGTCCAATAACAATAGGGTTCGTCCTTGGCACAAAAGAAAAAACTTGTGAAAGTTTGGTGTCGATTGCATTATTCGTTTTTGAGTTATCGTGCGATCGGACGGACGGACGGACGGACGGACGGACATGTCTAAATCGACGCAGAATTTTACGCTGAGCAAGAATATATATATATGTCCATACCGCAGATGACTCCTTCAAGTAGTTACAAACTCCATACCAAAGTTAATATACCCTTCACGAAGTGCAGGGTATAATAATTTTTTACTTTTTTTCATATTCAAATAAGCTTTGAAAAAGTTCATTTGATATAATTTTCATAGAACCTTTTACAATAAGTTTCACTTACGTCAAAAAGTAAATTTTTTGGTTGTTAAAATCAAAAAATCAAGTTTAAGTGATTGATATAAATCTGATCATAACTTCATAAAAAAACGTACAGTTAAATAAATTACCTTGTTTTTGAATTTATAAAACAAAAAATTGAAAGTTTAGTTCCAGACTTTAATTCTATAATTCAGCACAATAAGGTTACAAGAAACTGCTTTATGATGCACAATGTGCAATGCCTATTAAATTTTGTTCACAGTAATAAAATAGGTGAAAACTGACTTAAGTCACCTAAAACCATATTTTCAGTTTTGCAACAACAGCTTAAGTCGACTTAAGTTTGACGAAAATGCAAAAGTAATTTTTCACAAATCGCCTAAGTCGAGTTATGCTTTGCAAAGTGCTTTTTATAAATTTTGTATAACCGCCTATCTCACTTTTTTCATAATTATGAGAATACTATTAGTTGTTTTACTTCAGATTATGAGTTAATCGCTTCCTTTTTTAATAATCTTTCAATTAAAAAAAAATTGGTTCAAAAAACTTCATAACTTTTTTCAAAATTTAATTTAAAGTTTAAAATGCATTTATCTCGAAATCACTAAAACAGACTTAAGTCGTTTGTGCTTGAAGCCACTGAAATGGTTACTTGTTTTGTAACAAAAATATTACACGACCGAGTAGTAACACGTGTTTAGATCATGTAGTGGCAAATAACTTAAATCAAAACATTTCTATAACCCAATTGAATTATAATTTCTCAAATCATGTTGTTGGTGTTATTTATTAAGACAAATAATCTCACTCAAAAAATTCACTCAAATAATAAGAGAATGTTTGAAAAAGTAAATTATGATACACTCAGAAGAAATTTGTATCGAAACGAAATTTTCAATTTAGAATATCTATGAATTAACAGCAAATCAAAAATATGCTCTCATAAAATCCACAATTACAAATGCAAAAAACGAATCTACGACTACAATTAAGGTCGGTAATAAGAAAAATTTTCCAAAACCTTATATCGACAAAGAAATAATCTCGGCTATTAAAATAAAAAATTATTGGTACTCAAAGCATGTTGACAGTGCAGGTAGTATAGAAATTCTGACAAAATATAAATATTGCCTTAATAAATTAATTCATTTAAAAAGAACAAAAAAATGAAATTATTACAATTATGAAAATAAATTTAAAAAATGCAAAAATGACCCTAGAATGATATAGAATAACATCAAAGACATAATATGTTTTAGAAAATTTAATACCAAAAAGTTTTACAAGGAAAACGATTCCAATAATGACAAAATCGGAAAATGAAATGAATTCAATAACTATTATTGTAACTTAGGTAAAAAATTAGCAAAAGTAATTCAACATGAGGTATTCTACTTAAAAATACAAGTAAAAAGAAAATTTTACTTTAATGTAATCAGTCTACCTGAAGTCAGCAAACTAAGTCAGCAAGATATGACAATTTTCAAGTGAATTTATTCAAAGAAACTCAGGATGAAATTTCTCCATTCCTAACGTCGCTTATAAACACTTCTTTTCAAATCAAACACTTCTTTTCGAAACTGTCTTAAAATTAGTAAGGTCGTCCCCATATATAAGGATGGTGACGAAAATAATATTACAAATTATAGACCGATATAATTTTCATCTACAACCTCAAAAATAATTGAAACTTTGGTCAATACGCAGCTATATAACTATTTAGGGAAGTATGATATAATAAGCAAAATACAATACGGCTTTAAAAAGAAATCTAGCAAAACTTCTGCGTTATTTGATTTTA
The DNA here is from genome assembly GCF_029603195.1 of Condylostylus longicornis. Classification (NCBI taxonomy): domain Eukaryota; kingdom Metazoa; phylum Arthropoda; class Insecta; order Diptera; family Dolichopodidae; genus Condylostylus; species Condylostylus longicornis. Next base: position 5,591 of record NW_026578261.1, on the reverse strand, counting down.
TAACTCATATTGAAAAAGAGCTGAACGCCAAAAAGAAAGTAACCATAGTATTCTTCGATTTGGCACAAGCTTTTGACTCAGTGGATTGAAATATTCTATTAAAAGTATTACGCAGTTTAGGAGTAACTGGAACCGAATTTAAGTGGTTTATAAGCTATCTCGAAAACAGGAAACAGTACGCAGAGTACGGAAATCTACAAAGTAAAGATGAAGATATAGACTATGATGTTGTTCAGGGGAGCTCTCTGGGGCCAACACTATTTCTGTGTTACATAAACAAATCGTCAACACTGCCCTTAATGGTAAAATATATATGTATGCTGATGATTAAGCTGTATACGCTGACGACAATTATGACGATATGTAAAATAAAATTAACTGTGATAATAAAAAAATTCTTGAACTTAGGAATAGCTTCAAATTGGCAATAAATACTGCTAAAACAAAGTACATGATATTTAACATAAATGACAACGAAAGGCTTAATATAAAGTATAACAATAACGTCATTCAAAGGGTTAAACCCTATAAATATGTTGGTTTAAAAATTGACAAGCGTTGACAAAAAATTAACAAAGCTATAAAAAATTTATATGAATTACCATTAAGAACATCATCTGACCAACTATATAAAAAGCTATATAAAGAACACATCTTAACAAACACTCACTTTACACAAGGAACCCAGATCCATAGCTATGCAACAAGAACTGCTACAAATTACAGCATAGACAAGGGTGGATCCAGTAAAATATAATATAATGTTGCTGTATCAGAAAACAATAAAATTCCTACGTGGATGAAAACAATAAAAAATAAATCATTCAAATTTCATTTGACATCGTACAACGAATAACTCATCTAGGTTAATAATGCAACTAACATCCGAAAATGCTTCCAAATAAATATAATAGATAAATCAAAATTTGTCCTCAGTCAATAATCTCTAATCAATCGAAAGTTTCTTATTCTTTTTCTTATTATTTGATAACTATTTACAACTTTTATAGAATTTTTATAGATTTTTATAGATTACATGAATCTCTTTAGAAAAACTTTAAAACATTTTGTAATACTGTAATTTATTTTTTTTATTTTTTTATTGCCATTTGTTCCTAATTTTAAATTTAACTTATTTATTATGTAATTTTATACAAAAATAATGGCATGTTATGTAATTAAACATTGTACACTCTATACGAGCAGACCTTGCTCTCCAGAAAAATAAATAAATAAATTTAAAATTAGCTGTTGGAGTTGTAGGGCAGCCACCCGAACCTGCGAAGTCATTCCACTAAAACTTCAGGGATATATGTGAGCTATAATTGGACACAGGACTACCAAATTTAGTGAATGTGACTTTATTATTTTTCCAAACATTTCGGAATCTAAATGCTCTTTAGTCTGTTGTTTAGCATTTATCATTTTGTTCTAATAATATCATCCAAATTCAAAAAATTAAAATTCTTTTAGATCTGGGTTGAATTCTGTAGGACAATGAACGTCTATATTCTTGTTCATTTTTAACATTTTTATTTTTGGTTGATAGTTCACCACGTTTACGTTCACGCTAATATTTTCCTCTTTGAGGATTTTTGTTACTCTGTTAGGCAGTATTACTTGTTGAAATTTTTTGTTTTTTAAGATCAAAATTTTTTGTGGGTGATAATCTATCTACTTTAGTGCTATTTAATTCCTGTGATATTCCTGTTAAATTCCATTTCTGGTGAAAATTTGGCTTTTCCCTTTTTTCGGGTTTCCTTTAGTTTAAAGCATTCAGTTTCGTATGCCACAATTTCATAAATATTCAGTTTCATTTGAAATTATTTTCTGCTGACTTAATTGTAGTAAATTTTCTGCCTCAAGTTTAGAATTTTCATTTTTCAGCAATGCAAATTCATTTTTCATTCTAAATTCTAAAAAACTTTATTTCTTGTTATTATTTTCCCTTTTATTTAAATTATCAAAATTGCTAAAATTCAAATTATATAATTTAGTATTAACGGACATGTGTTTACAAATATTATAGTTAGTTAATATAAATATTTTCCCATATATAATTTTCTCACACTATTTCAGCAGGAGTCAAATTATACCTTTTTTAGCACTTTTCCAAAAAATGTTAGAAAAAAAGTGCTTATTAGTTTCACTCTGTCCGTCCGTCCATCCGTCTTTCAGTTCTTTCCGTGTGTCTGTTTACAAAACTTCTGCATCCTTGAAGATAGAAAGCTAAAATTATATTGAAGATATGTACATAGATCTTTTCTAGAAACCTGTTTCCTTAGAACAACATTTTCACCTATCTCTCCCTCTCTAAAAGTTATACCCCGCTAAAATCCTAAAAGCGGTATATTTCAACCAATAATTGCAGTGAAATCATAAGCATTTTGCAAATTTTGTAAAAGCAGAGAAATAGTGGCTGGCTTCCTCTATTGCGGCATCTTATTTCTGAACTTTAAAAAAACAAAATGGCCGTTAAAATTTGCCGGTATCTAAAACCCATTTTTCCCAAATTTTTGATACCGTTTTTCTTCTACACCACACGCTGCAGGAGTCTGAAATTTTAGCAGCTTTTTAAAAAAAACCACAACCTTTTTAAAATATGTATAAACGCTGAAAGCTAAAGGTAAATTCCATGCCATTAAAAAACATAATTATTTTTCATTACTCACACAATTTCCTTCAAAATCGAGCATTGCGCCAACCCCTCTTAAAATTTATTTTTGCTTTATTTCAAAGACGGCATAAATCGTTCATTCTAAATATATGCAAGCCTAGAAATAGTTTTGTTTATGAATGAAAATAATTTTAATAGCATACTAGATATACATAGAATGTTTTTCAAAGCAGTATTTTCGCTTGTTGAAGGGAAAAGTGTACAATACAAACCGTGGGTTTGACCCAAGTTTATTGTTTGTTACTTTTACCTTAAGTAAAATTGAGCAGCGTGCGGTTAATACAGGAAAATTCTGAATTTTATAAAAGCAAAAATTGCTTACTAGGCTATTTCTGTGGGAAATAATTAATAGTATTTAATAGTGTTAAAATTTTTGTATAAGTTTGTCAGATTTTTAATAAACAAAAATAATTAACTTCAAACCAAGTAACAAGAAGTTTTTCATTTAAACTATCTGACATTGTGCGGGCCTGAGCCCGCAAAAAAAAAAAAAAAACAACAAAAATGTTACACAAAATTTAAACTGGATTTTACAAAATAATAATAATAATAATAATAATAATAATAATAATAATAATAATAATAATAATAATAATAATAATAATAATAATAATAATAATAATAATAATAATAACAATAATAATAATAATAATAATAATAATAATAATAATAATAATAATAATAATAATAATAATAATAATAATAATAATAATAATAATAATAATAATAATAATAATAATAATAATAATAATAATAATAATAATAATAATAATAATAATAATAATAATAATAATAATAATAATAATAATAATAATAATAATAATAATAATAATAATAATAATAATAATAATAATAATAATAATAATAATAATAATAATAATAATAATAATAATAATAATAATAATAATAATAATAATAATAATAATAATAATAATAATAATAATAATAATAATAATAATAATAATAATAATAATAATAATAATAATAATAATAATAATAATAATAATAATAATAATAATAATAATAATAATAATAATAATAATAATAATAATAATAATAATAATAATAATAATAATAATAATAATAATAATAATAATAATAATAATAATAATAATAATAATAATAATAATAATAATAATAATAATAATAATAATAATAATAATAATAATAATAATAATAATAATAATAATAATAATAATAATAATAATAATAATAATAATAATAATAATAATAATAATAATAATAATAATAATAATAATAATAATAATAATAATAATAATAATAATAATAATAATAATAATAATAATAATAATAATAATAATAATAATAATAATAATAATAATAATAATAATAATAATAATAATAATAATAATAATAATAATAATAATAATAATAATAATAATAATAATAATAATAATAATAATAATAATAATAATAATAATAATAATAATAATAATAATAATAATAATAATAATAATAATAATAATAATAATAATAATAATAATAATAATAATAATAATAATAATAATAATAATAATAATAATAATAATAATAATAATAATAATAATAATAATAATAATAATAATAATAATAATAATAATAATAATAATAATAATAATAATAATAATAATAATAATAATAATAATAATAATAATAATAATAATAATAATAATAATAATAATAATAATAATAATAATAATAATAATAATAATAATAATAATAATAATAATAATAATAATAATAATAATAATAATAATAATAATAATAATAATAATAATAATAATAATAATAATAATAATAATAATAATAATAATAATAATAATTAATAATAATAATAATAATAATAATAATAATAATAATAATAATAATAATAATAATAATAATAATAATAATAATAATAATAATAATAATAATAATAATAATAATAATAATAATAATAATAATAATAATAATAATAATAATAATAATAATAATAATAATAATAATAATAATAATAATAATAATAATAATAATAATAATAATAATAATAATAATAATAATAATAATAATAATAATAATAATAATAATAATAATAATAATAATAATAATAATAATAATAATAATAATAATAATAATAATAATAATAATAATAATAATAATAATAATAATAATAATAATAATAATAATAATAATAATAATAATAATAATAATAATAATAATAATAATAATAATAATAATAATAATAATAATAATAATAATAATAATAATAATAATAATAATAATAATAATAATAATAATAATAATAATAATAATAATAATAATAATAATAATAATAATAATAATAATAATAATAATAATAATAATAATAATAATAATAATAATAATAATAATAATAATAATAATAATAATAATAATAATAATAATAATAATAATAATAATAATAATAATAATAATAATAATAATAATAATAATAATAATAATAATAATAATAATAATAATAATAATAATAATAATAATAATAATAATAATAATAATAATAATAATAATAATAATAATAATAATAATAATAATAATAATAATAATAATAATAATAATAATAATAATAATAATAATAATAATAATAATAATAATAATAATAATAATAATAATAATAATAATAATAATAATAATAATAATAATAATAATAATAATAATAATAATAATAATAATAATAATAATAATAATAATAATAATAATAATAATAAATAATAATAATAATAATAATAATAATAATAATAATAATAATAATAATAATAATAATAATAATAATAATAATAATAATAATAATAATAATAATAATAATAATAATAATAATAATAATAATAATAATAATAATAATAATAATAATAATAATAATAATAATAATAATAATAATAATAATAATAATAATAATAAT